>NW_008336391.1:127237-162341 GCF_000622305.1 Nannospalax galili
TCTTGATGTCAGCTAGCCTGACTGGGGTAAGATGAAATATTAGAGTGGTTTTAATTTGCATTTCCCTAACTATTACTGATGTTGAACATCTTTTAAGATGTTTCATAGCCATCTTTACTTCTTCTTTTGAGAACTCTCTCTTCAGTTCCTTAGCCCATCTTTTAATTGGCTTACTTCTTGTCTTGATTCTCTTTTTTTTGAATTCGTTATATATTCTGGATATTAAACCTCTGTCAGATGTGTCGATTGTGAAGATTTTCAGCCATTCTGTGGGTTTTCTATTCGTTTCCCTGGTTCCCTCCTTTGATGTACAGAAGCTTTTTAGTTTAATGAGGTCTCATTTGTTAATTCTTGCCCCTTTTTCCTGAACAATTGATGGCAGGTTTACAAAATCCTTTCCTACACCAATATCTTGTAGGTTTTTCCCAATATTTTCTTCTAACAGTTTCAGATTTCAGGCTTTACACTGAGGTCTTTGAGCCATTTGGAATTGAATTTTGTGCAGGGCGAAAGATAGGGGTTTAGTTTCATTCTTCTACAGGTAGAGATCCACTTTTGCCAGCACCATTTGCTGAATATGCTGTCTTTCCTCCAGTGAATATTCTTGTCCCCTTTGTCAAATATCAAGTGGCTGCAATTACATGTACTCATATTTGGGTGTTTAATTTTGTTCCCTTGATCTATGGGTCTATTTTTGTGCCAGTACTATGTTTTTTTAATGACTATAGCTCTGTAGTAAAGCTTAAAATATGGTATAGTAATCCCCCTGGCATTACTCTTAATGCTCAGGTTTGTTTTGGTTATCTGAGGTCTTTTGTGCTTCCATATGAATCTTAGGATTTTTTTTTCCAATTCTGTGAAAAATGTCATGGGGTTTTAATTAGCATTGCATTGAATCTATAAATGACTTTTGGTACGATGGTCATTTTCACAATATTAATTCTTCCCATCCATGAGGATGGGAGGTCCTTCCATCTTCTGATGTCTTCCTCAATCTCTTTCTTTAAAGATTTAAAATATTCATTGTAGAGCTCTAAATGTCTTTGGTCAGGTTTATTCTGAGATATTTTATTTTTTATTTTCTGCTATTGTGAACGGGAGTGTTTCCATGTGCTCTTTCTCTGATTGCTTGTTATTGGTATATTGAAAGGCTATAGACTTTCATAAGTTAATTTTGTAACCTGCCGCTTTACTGAATGTGTTAAAAATTTCTAGGAGTTTTCTGGTGGAATTTTTGGTGTCTCTTAGATATAATATATCATCTGCAAAAAGGGTTCATTTGATCTTTTCCAATTATTACTCCTTTAATTTCCTGCTCTTATTGCTCTTGCAAGAGTTTCAAGCACTGTGTTAAAGAGAAGTGGAGATAGTGGACAGCCTTGTCTGGTTCCTGATTTCAGTGGAAATGCTTCCAGTTTTTGTCCATTCAGAATGATGTTGGCCGTGGGTTTGTTATATATGGCTTTAATTATGTTGAGGTATGTTCCCTCCAGTCCAATTCTCTCTAGAACTTTGAACATAAATGCATATTGAATTTTGTCAATGACCTTCTCTGCATCTATTGAGATGACCATGTTTTTCCTGTCTTTGAGCCCATTTATATGATTTATGATGTTTATTGACTTATGTATATTGAACCATCCCTGAATCTCTGGGATAAAGCTGACTTGATCATGGTGGATGATCTTTTTGATGTGTGTCTGTATGTGGTTTGCAAGTATCTTGCTGAGAATATTGGCATCTATGTTCATTAAGGATATGGGCCTATAGTTTTCTCTTTTGGTTGTATCTTTACATGGATTTGGTATTAGAGTGATGCTGGCTTCATAGAAGGAATTTGGAAATTCTCCCTCCATTTCTGTCTTTTTGAATAAATTAAGTAGTATTGGATGTAGATCTTCATTAAATGTCTGATAGAATTCTGCTGTAAGTTCATCTGGTCCTATGCTTTTTTTAGTCGGGAGGTTTTGTATTACTGTTTCAATTTCTTTTTGTGTTATGGGTCTGTTTAAGCTGTTAATCCTTCTTGGTTTAGTTTTGGTGGTTCCCATGTCTTTAGGTAATCGTCCATTTCTTTTAGGTTTTGAAATTTAGTAGCATATAGGTTTTTAAAGTAATCCCTTAAAATGTTCTGTATCTTTCTGGTGTCTATTGTGATGTTTCCCCTTTCATCTCTGATTTTGTTGATTTGGAGGTGCTCTTTCTTTCTTTTGGTTAACTGGGCTTGTGGTCTGTCAGTCTTGTTTATCTTTTCAAGGAACCAGCTCTTGGATTTGATGATTCTTTGTATTGTTTTCTTTGTTTCAATTTAATTTTTGCTGATTTTTATTTCTTCTTGTCTACTGGGTTTGGGTTTCATTTGTTGTTGGTTTTCTACTTTCTGAGGTTGAAATATTAAGTCATTTATTTGTGTTCCTTCTGATTTTTTCATGTAGGCACTTAGAGCTATAAACTTCCCTCTAAGGACTGCTTTCAGTGTGCTCCAGAGGTTTGTTGTGTTGTATTGTCCTTTTCATTTAATTCCAGGAACACTTTTATTTCTTTTTTAATTTCTCCTTGACCCATTCATCGTTCTGGAGTGTTTTGTTTTTAATCTCCATGTGTTCATGTAGTTACAAGGGTTTCTTCCGGTGTTGATTTTAAGCTTTATTTTATTGTCTGATAGATTGTATAGAATTATTTCAATCTTTTTGTATTTGTTGAGGTTTGTTTTGTGCCCCAGTACATGGTCGATATTGGAGAAGGTTCCATGGGCTGCTGAGTAGAAAGTATGTCCTTTGGTGCTAGTGTGGAATACTCGGTAGATGTCTGTTAAGTCCGTTTGATATATGGTATTGTTTAATTCAGGTGTCTCTCTGTTAACTCTCTGCCCAGTTGACCCATCTGATGGAGACAGTGGGGTATTGAAGTCCCCTACTTTTAATGAGTTGGGGTTAATCTGGGTCTTAAAGTCCTGTAGTACTGTTTTTATGAAGGTGGGTGCACCAGAATTTGGTGAATATGTGTTGATGATTGTAATATCTTCTTGATTTATTGTTCCTTTCATCAGAATGAAGCAGCCCTCTTTATCTCTCTGATTAGTTTTAGTTTAATGTCTATTTTGTCAGATATTAGAATTGTTATGCCTACTTTTTTCTTAGTACCATTTGTTATATATATTTTCTTCCATCCTTTCACTTTAAGATAGTGTCTGTCCTTGAAAGTGGGATGAGTTTCTTGCAGACAACAAAAAGACGGGTTTTGTTTCTTAATCCATTCATCTAATCTGTGTCTTTTGACTGGGGAGTTCAGTCCATTAATATTTAAAGTTATTAATGAAAGATGAGTACTGAATCCTGTCTTATTTCTGTTTACATTCTTG
Organism: Nannospalax galili; assembly: GCF_000622305.1. Taxonomy (NCBI): domain Eukaryota; kingdom Metazoa; phylum Chordata; class Mammalia; order Rodentia; family Spalacidae; genus Nannospalax; species Nannospalax galili. Next base: position 130,599 of record NW_008336391.1, read on the forward strand.
ATATAGCTGTGCTTTTCCACAGTTTTAGCTTCACTGAATTTCTTTCCGCAACCTGTTGGGTATAGTCATTCCTTTCTTCAGCTCCTTGTATTGATTTCAGAACTCTTTGAAGGGCTGGTTTTGTGGACATGAGTTCCTTCAGCCTATTTATGTCATGGAAGATTTTTCTTTCCCCTTTGACTACAATAGACATTTTGGCTGGGTATAGTAATCTGGGTTGGCATCTGTGGTCATTTAAAACTGGAATACTTTGTTCCAGGCTCTTCTGGCTTTTGTAGTTTTCACTGAAAAGTCAGCTGTAATCCTAATGGGTTTTCCTTTATATGTGACTTGATATTTCTCTTTTGCAGCTTTCAGTATTGTCTCTTTGTTTTGTACGTTTCTTGTTTTTACTATGATGTGCTGTGGAGAGTTTCTTTTCTGGTCCTGTCTGTTTGGTGTTCTATATGGTTCTTTTATTTGTATGGGCATGTCTTTCTTTAATTTTGGGAAATTTTCTTCCATGATTCTGTTGAAGATCTGGTCCATGCCATTATCTTGGGATTCTTCTCCTTCGTGTACACCTATGATTCGTAAGCTTGGTCTTTTTATGGTGTCACACAATTCCTGCATTTTCCATTCTTGTGGCTTCTTAAAGTTTTTATAATCTTTGCTTGAGTGGTCTACTTTGTCCACTTTATCTTCCAGTCTCGATACTCTGTTTTCCATTTCATTCATCCTATTGGTGAGGCTTTCTCCTGTTGTTTCTAATTGGCTTACTGTGCATTTTACTTCCTTCTTCATTTCAGCCTGAGTATTCTTCAATACTTCTGTTTTCTGAATTCATTCAGAAGTTTATCCCTATCTTCCTTCAGTTCTTTGATTTCTTTGTTTGTGTTTTCTTTAAATTCACTGAATTCTTTTATCATGTTTATAATTGTTCTTTTGAGTTCCATATACTGCATTGTCTCTAGGGGGTTCTCATTGTTCTCCTCTAGAAGACTGTTGGTATTTGGTGGGGATATGTTTGGTTTTTTATGTTGTTATTTTTTCTCTGTGATTTTGACATGTGAATTTCTTTTGTAGTTTCTGATTCTTGTGTGAGACTCAAGCCTTCAAGTTTAGGTCTGCTTCTTTTTGTGAACTTTATGTGTCTTTGTGGTTTACTTTTTGGGCATGAAAAGCTGGTTCCTCTAACATTCTGGTTCTCTCCTTTGATTTTATATTGGAGTAGCCAGATTGCTTTTGTCTTCAGGAGTTCCCATAGAGGCCCAATTCAGATGAGGATCAGATGCTCTCAGGCTTTCTCCTAAGGTCTGGATCCCTCCAGGAAAGATTTTAGCCTCAGGAATTTGGGGGTTGGACTGGCCTGGGAGCTGGGCCCAGGAAAGATGCTGGTCTAGGGCAGCTGGAGGCCATGCCACCCAGAGATGCAAAGGAAGATGGGGGTGGAAAGCGGCCCCAAGGGCTCCTGGGGACTGCTATGTGGAGCTGGGTTGCTCTGGATGCAAAGGATCAGGAAGAGGAAAGGTCAGCCTCGGTCCAGGAAAGAGGCTCGCGGGTGGTGCAGGCCCAGGGAAGTAGAGGGAGTTGAGTGCAGGGTCGGCCCAGAGTGCTCCTGGGGATTGGAGAGGAACTGAGTTGGTGTGGATGCAAAGGATCAGGGAGCAGTGGTGGTTCCCCAGGTGTCTGGGGTGCCAAGACAAGGAATGGGACAGGACCCAGGCTAGGAGGAGAGACGGGCAGGGGAGATGGGAGGGTGAATGAGGCTGGGGGAGTCAAGGCATGGAGGGAATGTGGGATCGACTTACCCTGGAGAGAACGGCCTGAGGGTTGGAGAGAGGCCTGAGGGTCCTGCAGGCCCAGGGAAGCAGAGGGAGGTGAGGGTGGGGCCAGGCCCAGAAGGAACTGAGTTGGTCTGGATGGAAAGGATCAGGATGCAGTGGTGCCCAGGTGTCTGGGGCCCCAAGAGAAGGAATGGGACAGGACCCAGGCTAGGAGGTGAGCTTAAATTTATTTTTATTTTATGTGTATGAATGTTATGTGTGCATGTATATAAGTGCATCTGTGTTGTGCAATGCCTGTAAAGGACAGAGGAGGGAGTTGGATCCCCTAGAACTGGAGTTTTGGATGGTTGTTAGCCACTGGTGCTGGGAATCGAACCTGGATCTTTTGTAAGAACAGCCAATGCTGTTCACCGCTGAGCCATCTCTCCATCCCTGATTACTAGAGTTTTCATCTTTTGGTTATTGAACTATCTATTTGGTTATTGTGAGTAATTATCTAAGAACTTGGGTATGTGACTACCCACTTGGGACCTGCTTTCAGGTATTTTGAGTCTCAGCCTGGAAACTGGCCTGCTGTATCATCTGATACATCTATTTGTATTTGTTTGGAAATCCAACATACTATCTTCTGTAGTGACCTTACCACTTTCTAGTGCTTTTCCATTTTCCAGCAGTGTAGTGCTCCAGTTTCTCTACCTCTTCTCTAACCTCCAACATGCAATTTTTAAAAAATATAACCATTCTGCCCAGGCGTGGTGGCACATACATTTAATCGTAGCATTCAGGAGGTAGAGGCAGGCGGATCTCTGTGAGTTCAAGGCCAGTCTGGTTTTCATAGTGAGTTCCAGAAGAGCTGGGGCTAGAGGGAGACCCTGACTCAAAAAGACCAAAACTAACAAACAACCCCCCCACAAAAAACCCCCAAAACAAAAAAACCCAAACCAAAAAAAAAAACCATTCTAAAAAATATACAGTGATTCTGTATTATTTATTTTTTAGTGTTAGTGTAATTTTTATGTGCTGAGTGAACCATTTCATTTTGTAAAAATAGACTGAAACACAACATTTTTAGGATTGTGTTACTTTCTATTATAGCAGGTGGTGTATGTATTTTGAATGCAGTGCTAATCATTTGCCGTATCAGGGTTGATGTTTGAACCTAAATTAGGATCTTGGTTAAGAGTATGTAGAGTTTTCAGTAAGGCTATTTATAAATAGCCTGTATTTAGAGAGAGAGGGAAAATAATTACTTTCAAGCAGTAGAAATTGGATACTGTATTAGTTACATGTCTTGTTGCTGTGCCAAAATATCAGACAAAATCAGCTTAAGAAAGGGAGGTTTTATCTTGTCTCAAAGTTTGAGAATACAGCGCATCATGGTCGAGTCCTGGTGACAGGAGCTGGTCAAATTGTGCCCATAATCAAGAAGCAGGGAGGGACAAGTGCTGGTAATCAACCACTTTTTCCTTTTTCTTCAGTCCTGGATTCTTGCCCATGGAATAGTCCAAACTCATGTAGGGTGAGTCCTCCCATCCAATTAAGGGAATCTGGAAACTCCCTCACAGATATGCCCAGGGGGCATTGTTGCCTTGTGAGTCTAACACTCATCAAGTTGACAGTCGACATTAACCATCACAGATGCCCAAGACTTAGCAGTGTTAGTAGCATAAACCGCTTAGTTATTTCATAAGATCCTCTTTTGCTCAGCCTTTATTGATTACTTAATTGAACTTATATTAGTCTATTCTCTTCCCTTTTTGATTTTGGAGGCCCATGCTGGCCTGAAACTCAGTATATAACCCAGGGTTGACCTTCAACTCATGACTCTCCTGTCTTTACTTCCCAAGCACTGGAATTAGAGGTCTGTACCACCAAATCGCACTTTATTCATGGTTTTTTAAGTGACAAGTTTACTAGGCTATAATTTACCATCAAATTAATCTACCCTTAAGTCTGTAATTCATTGCTTTGTAGTAAATTGATTGAGTTGTGCAGTTGTTAGCAGTTCAGTTTAGAACATTTCTACCACCTCAACATTTCTGCATTCTTTTTATAAAACGTCTCTGTGTAAGGATGTATATGTTTGTGATTTTTGAGTGTGAGTGCCATGGAGAAGGGTGGAAGTCGGGGGAACCTCAGGTGTTGATCATTACCTTCTACCTTATTTGAGAAAGGATCTTCTGTTGTTTGCCCACTCTGTATGTCAGGCTAGCTGGCCCACAAGCTTCTGAGGATTCTCCTGTCTCCACTTCCTATCTTGCCATAGGAGTGCTGGGATTATAGATGCCTGCCACTATGTCAGCTTTATGCAGGTTCCAGAGATCTGAACTCTTGTCTCTCATGTTTGCATGGCAGGCACTGTACCCACTGATCTGTGTCTCCAGCCCATGAGCAGACCATTCTTGACTGTGAAACAGAGATTTATTAGCAAAACCTTAAATTAAAAAAAATTTTCATTTTATGTATATGTTTTGCCTGCATGCAAGTAAATGCACCACATATGCCACATATGTGCAGTGCCTACACAAGACAGAAGGGCGTTGGATCCCCTGAGACTGGAGTTAGAGATGGTTGTAGGCTACATGTGGGTGCTGGGAAACAAACATAGGTCCACTGAAAGAGCAGCCAGTGCTCTTAACCATCTTTCCAGCCTCTGTAGCAGACTTTTTTTTTTTTTTTTTTTTTTTTTTTTTAAATAACTGGGCTTTATTGCTTCTCTCGCTCTCTTTTTCTTTTTGTCTTTTTGAGACAGGGTCTCTCTGTAGCCACAGCTGGCCTGGAACTTGCTATGGAGATCAGGCTGATCTTGATCTCAGAGAGCCACCTGTCTCTGCCTGCTGAGTGTTGGGGTTAAAGGTGTGTGCCACTATGCCTGACATGCTTTTAAATGATTACAAGATGTCTTCTATTCACCAGACATGTACATTGCAGTGTAAATTTTTTTAGGAGTATGTACTGATATATATGAAGTGTGTTTGAATTTACACGATTAAGGAAGATCTTGCTGCATCAGAGAAAATTCTTTTATGTTTGTTTTTGGGTCCCAATTAAACATTTTTTCAGTTTGCCTTTGATGTTTGATCTTTTACAGCTTTTTGTTTTTAGTGAATCACAGTTGGAAAAGTTGGCAAGCTCTGTGAAGCCATTTGGATGATTCGCTGCATGTGCATGTCAAGATCATGAATTGGATAATAAATACAATTGTTGGCAAACTGGCATTTCACCTTTGTATCACCAGAGGGCACTCTTTTCTCGTTAGTGTATTTGTACTCTGAGCAATTATTGTTGTCTGAAAAATTTGAGTTCTATTGGTGGGACCTGGATGTAGATTATTTGATGAGTGATGATTTCTTTTTGTAAGTTTCAATTAATTTTTTTGTCCAGTGTTTTATCTAGTGTCATTGAAAAGGGCTCTACAAACAAGTCAGAATTAGATGCTTTAGGCTTAGCATATCTGCCACTTAATGTGTCTTCAGTTTTGTCTCCCTCTCACTCTTTAATGTCACTATTGCTCTGTTCGTATTGAGGTTTCAGATCGGGTGGAGCGGCGGCTTCAGGAAATAGAGCGAGAGATGCGCACAGAGAGAGAGCTGGTGGAGAGACGTCAGGATCAATTGGGGCTCATGTCCTTGAAGCTTCAGGAGGTTTGTAAGAAGTACTTTACTGGGATGCAGATCTTGACTTTGGATTGTTAGTTTGTCATTCCAAAAATCATTTATTTTCTGAGCTGGGATGTAGCTCAGTCAGTAGAGTGCTGACATGCCATGAGGTCCAGGGTTCACTGCCCAGCACCACGAAAAACTGGATGTGGTAGTGCTCACCTATATTCCAACACTCAGGAGGTGGAGAATCAGAAGTGGTGCTAATTCCTTTGTTGTTGCACATGACATTTAATCCAACCCACATACGAAGTACAGCATATTGATTATAGTTCAGAGTATGGAATCAGGCATACTATGGTTCGTATTTGTTGTTTGTGTGGCTTTAGCAAGTTTCTTTAACTGTGCTCAATTCTGTCAGTTCTAGTTTCCTCTGTAGACAATGGGAATAATAATCTCTACTTAATCATATTGGTGAGAGCAGAAATGAGCCCATGCCAGTAGAGCACTTTATAGTACCTGGCATGTGATCACCAAATGTTAACCAAAAGAGTAACTATTCTAATGGATTATTTTGGGCATGGACCAGACACCAGGGAGCCATCAAACTTGGCTGATTTTATAAATAAAGTTTTATTGGAGCCCAGCCATTCCTGTTCATTTCAGTATCATTGGATGCTTCTGTGACACAGCAGCAGATCTGAGCAGTGAAGGACAGTGTCCTGTTCACAGTCCTGGCAGTCTGCTCTCAAGGCAGTTTGCCTGTCTGTGACTTAGCTTGTCATCAAACCAAGTGAAAACCAGAATGGTGCCCTTTAGATAGGCACTCGTTTTTATTTTGACATTTCAGATTTATGATAATGTTATAATGTTGGGCAAAGAATTTCTGTATAATCTTTTTCTTGGATCTCCTCAATATAATTTTTATCAGACTTTTATCAGTTTTCTAATATAGCCAAAATGTGTAGTTTATTTGGAAATATTTTTTAGAAGGTTGTAGGAATAATGTTTTTACCATTTTATTTTTGTTATGCATATTCACTTAGAAATCAGTGACTTTCTAGGCCAGGTTCAGGTAAGTGAAGGGCCTTTATAAATAGTTTATATTGTTAAGACCCAAGGTATGCTGCAGACACAATCTGAAGTAGAATAGGAAATAACATCTTTCTAAAGCAGGCTTAGAAACTAATCCAGTAATAGAGGATGTTTCCTTTCTTTGGCTGCAGGGTTGGGTCATCCTTGGTTGCTGGGTCACGATTCACAGATATAGCCAAAAGACTAGGGTACAGAGTACTCAGAACAAAACCAGCTAGTCCACCCAGTGCCTCCAAACAGGCTTTGCAGTTCAAATCACCTGTACTCAAATGTAAACTTAGAACTTTGGTAAGACCATTCCCTTTCCAAAATAGCATTATTGCCATTGGTAAGCTCATCAGTCTTCAATCCTGCCTATGTCACATGCATAACTCACCAAAGAGACTTGCCTGTTACGTACTGAAACCAACATTAAACCTAATATATGTTGATACGTGTCCAAGTAAATTCCATTCTGATTTTAGAAGTTGGTTAATTTTTCTGGGTATGATGCTGAAATTTAAGTTTGCTTTCATAGTACCTGGTTTATGATTGTTTGTTTGGCCTGATTCTGTCTCCAAAAACTGCTGCTTCCTGCAGTTCCCCTACTGGGGCTGACTACAGCTTGTGCTCCTTTCGCCTGGGCTCCATCCTTAATGTGAATATTTTTATATTTAATTTACCCTCTATATTTTCTTCTGTTGTCACAGGGTAGTGATCAAAATGAGACTGTTAGGATCAGTACAATATTATGACTTAGCCTATAGATTTTATGCAAATTTTGCTAGTATTATTCTTTTCTGGTACACGGTGAATATCCAGGTTCACACAGTGTTTATTTCTACAACACTTCTCTAGCTTTTATCCTTCATGACTTTATAGATCCCAGCCATTTATTTTACAGAACGCCTTTGATTTTAAGTTTATTGGTGTTCTTGGCAGGAAACCCAGAGAACTAGTGTGCTGTTCCCAGAGTGCCGCATCAGAGGTCATGCTGCAGTGGAAGCCGAGCACTTGAGTGTAGGTGGGCTGGCCGTCAGGCCTCTCCATTGCACACTCACTGATGGTTTGCTTTTTGAATTGTTTGTTTTATGAACAGATAAAAACCCTGCTTTTAAATTCATGTTATACCCTCTAGTTTGGGTACGTGTTGTTGATTTTTATCTGAAACAGTTATTACTGTAAGTCATGCCAATTGGTGATTTTCAAAAAGGCCATCATTATCTCCTGTGCATGTGGTAATGTCTGGCAAGGAAGAGCATTGCCTTTATCTGTCATCTCTTTCTCAGTCTCTGTCTCTGTCTCTTTCTGTCTATCTTAGTGAAGATTCTTATTACATTGATTATATTTCATTCCTACCATTAAAAAGTAATTTGTTGAAATTCTTATTCTATTTTGTTTAATAAATCTATACTTACAAAAATGAGAAAAATAAGAAAAGCAAAGAATTGAAACAAATTGGAATTTTTCTCAGTTATGTTTTTTCCTGAAAGTTTTAAAAACATATATGCTTGTAGATCGTTGATCTTTTATCAATTGACAACTTTTTTCCAATACCAGTTGACTGTACAAAATTAGGGAAAAAAAAAAGACTACAATGGAATTACAATGTAAGCTGAAAGAAAAATTTGCTTTGATTTCAAAAATTCTGTTTTTCTCCATTTTGGCAAATGAGGCTGCCTATATTACTTAAGAGGATACTTTGTTGAATAATTAGATAGAATGTGTGGGTGGGTTTTTTAAAAATCTTGATTTTGGGGGCTGGAGAGATGGCTCAGAGGTTAAGAGCACTGAATGCTCTTGCAGAGGACCCGGGTTCAATTCCCAGCACCCACATGGCAGCTACGAACCGTCTTTAACTCCAGCTTGAGGGGAATCCGAAACCCTCTTCTGACCTCTGCAACATTGCCTGACACAGGTATGCTCACTTACATGCAGGCAATACACGCATACACATAAAATAAAAATAATAAATTAAAAAAAAAATCTTGATTTTTATACATTTGTTTTGAAAGCCAGTTGTGTCTGGTGAGTGTAAGAATAGTACCGCAGTGACAGTTGTTCTTTTTGCAGGAGTAAATTAGAGAAGTTTTCCATACTTATTTTCTTCTCTTTGCAGAATGCACAAAATTACAGAGAGAGGGGAGAGGAAGATTGCTTCCCACCCGCCTCTCCAGAAGCCAGAGCTTGGGTATTTGCATTGTGATTGCCGATTTGACTAAAAGCTCATGAGCTGGGGTTTGGATCCATCTCTGATAGTACAGTAGAGTTCCCTGTTGATAAGAAATGTTTAATTTCATATTTTGTCATTTTAATATAAGCAGTGACCTATACATTTTAAAAGGTACTTCTGGATTATAAACAGTGCAGTGGAAAAGATTAATTTAGGCTTTTTCCTGCTCACAAGTTAAATGGCTTAGACTGTTCTGGAAAGGTCATGTTTAAGGAAAAAAACCTTTCTTTTTCATATCAAAAAATACTTATGAAAATTCCTTTATTGTATGCTATTAGTCACTGTGTGTGTTGTGTCTTCTTTGGTAAGAAGCTGAATTCATAGGCAGGTACATGGGCTGGACTTTGTCCATTGTATTCTTCTGAATCTTTAAAGTGTATATTTCAAAGAGTGAAAATTATGAGTCTTAAAAGTTGTTAAGAAATTAGAATTCATGAAAAAAGATCCCAGGAGTTGGAGGTTTCCGCTGACACCTGATGCTTCTCAATGGGCAGGTGTAGTCCTCAGGTCTAGGGAGTTTTCTCTTTCCATTTAATGAAGATCAGTGTTAACCACTAGAAACAGATCGAAGGAAAGCAAATCTCCTTTTCTTTAGAGTTCTGAAGGAAGTGTTTACTCTGTTTCTGTTGCCTTTTCCCTGGTATGAAGCAAAGGTCCACCAGCACTGCGGATTCCACTTCCTGCTTCAGCACAGCCTCTCAGACTGTGGGAGCACAGCAACGCCGGCCTTTCTTAGCGAGGCTCTTCAGTGACTTTAGATCACTGCATTGTGCTTTAAACAGCCGTGTCTTACTGTCTCAAACATCTCTTTGGGAGAGATGGCTTGTTTGCCCAGGTAGTGCAATCATCCTTTCATACATTTTTTTATGCTACGAGACCTATCTTTGTTGAACCATTATAAAAACAGTAAAGTATTTGTTTAGCACTAAAATAGGCTTTCCTTTTACAGGCTCTTTTTGATTAGATGCGTCTTAGTGACCTATTATCAGTTAAGTTTAGAAAAGTGAGGGTATACATGCTGGGGGCCAGTGTTGTGAAAGAGGTTTTCAGACTGTCAGCAGAACCTCTTCTAAATATTTTCTTCCCCATTTAGTTGTTTCATATTAGTTGAATGCTATTTCTTCATCTTTGCTTGAATTATCTCAATGAAAAATGAAGCAAGTGATGGACATACATTTGCTTTTCAGGACATTTCATAGCATATTAACTTGCTAGTTTCCCCCTTCATACAGACAAAGAATGTTACATGCTTACAGTGACCTCAAGTGATTCATGTGCCTGAACATTTAAAGATGATTCATGGAGAATTCTTTGGAAATAGGACATGGAACCTTAACACTGAGGAATAAATGTTTAAGGTTTCAACTCTGATCAGGGACATTTAGTCTGTATTCCAGTGGAAAATCATTTGAAATACCTTAATAAGACATGGATACATGAAAAAAAATCTAAAATAATTGATGTATCTTTTCAGTATTTTTTCTTCTTTGTCATCAGTATTGATTTAGAAAAACCTAATGAAGAATTAAGCATTCATTTCTGTCCATAAACATAATTGTATCTCTAGAGATGCTGAGTAATATGGGCGCCTCACTTAAGAAAAGCTTTGGGCATTGCTCATTAATCTATTTAGTTTGGACTCATTAAAGGAGAAGCCTCCATGGAGCCAAGAATATTTTTTTAAAATATTTTATTTATTATTTTTATTTTATGTGTATGCGTGTATTGCCTGCATGTAGGTAAGTCTTCTGCACGAACAACCAGTGTTCTTAACTGCTGAGCCATCTCTCCAGCCCCTTGAGTGTCTTCTTAATAACATCTCCCTCCACTTCCTGTGGGAAAGCGGAGGAGAGATTATGGGGAAATAATTTGGCTCCATTCGCTACCTTTCCCGCACTTCGTTTTGAGACCCTCTTGCTATGCAGACATGGAGCTCTTTCTAAGGCTAGTAAAGGCTGGACACACCTTCACATACTTTTCAAAGACTGAGTTACAAAACTTCTTGGCCATTCATGTTACCCCCCCTCTTGTTTCCAAAGCTTGATGCCATCTTTACTTTTGCATATGCTCATTTCACAGACAGGCTTCCCTTCCACATTAAATTATTAGATGCCTTTTATATGAATGATTATCAAGTCATCCTCACACTGATCGTCTCAGTAAGCCTCATAAGCTTTGAAAAAGACTAGTTGAATTTTCACAGCTTTGCACAATGACCTTTTAGGGCCTCCTTGTAGGGATCTTAAGCCTGCCACACGTTGCCAGCCCTCAGCTTTCTCTGAAACAGTGCTGCAGGACTCCATGATCCCCTCAATCTTACATCTTCCATTCCTGTAGAACCAGTACCATGTGAATGGTGCTGTCAAGTTCTGCTGCAAGCTGGAGGTGTTATCCTGGACTCCTTGGAGCACATCTGTCTTAGCTTCTGTGTGCTGACCCTGATGAAAAATGTCACTAGGCAGTTGCCTTCAAGGAGCAGGCAACTAATTCAGTTTAGGCTTTCTTCCTTCAAATGAATTTGAATCATTATAAGATAGAGCTTCTGGTGGGTGGGAGTTTGCCCTCAGGACACTTTTCCTATTGTCCCAGTGCTGCAAGGATATTTTCCTTCAGTGGTGCTGAACTCTTTGACCTTTAGCTGCTTTCTTAGCACCTGCCTAAATGCGCTCCTGTCTTGCAATTTCTCTGCTAGACAAGTTAGTCCATTATCTTTAAATTCAGCCTCCTCAAGTTATCAAGACAGTTGGAGAAGGAACCCAGATGCTGGGCCTCTTTCCCAGTTTCTGATAGAGTCCTTGTTCTTCTCTAAAACATCCTGAGGTGGGCTTCTGCTGTATATTTTCCCTTAGAATTCCTGTCTTCCAAGCTTCTAGCAGAATGGCCCATTAAGGTGTACTTGTAGCATTTGAGGGTTTTTCTAACTGAAAGTTTCAAACTCTTCCACATCCCTCCTGCAAACCAATCCCTAAGCCAAGAACCACTTGGTCAGGTTTATCACTTCAGTGGCCCTACTGAAGTGTTACAGTTTTCTGTCTTACTTTTCCAGTTGTGATAAAATACCCAGGTGCAAGAAAAGGCTTTATTTTGACTCGCTCGTCATAGTGTCATAGTAAGGAAACCATGGCAGCAGGAGCTTGCGGCAGCTGGTCACCATTGTATCCGCATTGAAGAAGCAGAGAACAAGAATGCCTGTGTTAAGCTTCCTTTTTATGCAGTCAAGGATTTTAGTCTAGGGAGTAGTGCCACACACAGGTGGCAGGACTTCCCAACTCAACCTAATAAAGAGAACTCCCCATAGGTATATGCCCTGAGACTTGTCTCCCCGATGATTCTAGATCTCATCAAGTTGACAATGGTAATTAACCATCATAGTGTCCCTTTATATTTTTCTTTATACTTTTAATGACCAATGACAAACATGTATAGAGTGTTGATAGCTTTTTCTTTTATAGGTGCATTTTGTATGCTTTTAATAAAATGCAATTGCATTGCATAGACATTTCTACTTTTTCCTTTTACTGACACTTTCTGCAATTTCCTGCAGCTATCTGATGCTGTTTCAGTCTTTTATTACCATGGATGGGTTTTACAACATAATATACCACTAGATTAGTTTTTCAAAATGCTCTAATACTTTACATTTACTTTAGCAAGGCTAGCTGTACTGATGATTCTGTAAATTGTTTACTAGGCTGATGGGTATAAAGTGTTTATTCATTTTTTTTGTATTTATTTGCATTTCTTTACTAGTACACTTGAGCAGATTTTCACATATTTGTTGGCTGTGCATTTGCACAGATATCTGTTTATAAGTTTTACTCATTTGAAAATGTTTGGTTATTTGAGTCTCCTGGACGATAATTTTTTTTTAATGGAGAGAGAATCTGAGTTACTTATATATGACTAATTAGTTGCCTAAGTATACTCTGAGTACTTGGTTTTTCTGTTGTCATTTGAATGTCACTTCCATTACATAGCTCGTTTCCCATCATACTTTCTGGTTTCTGTATGCCTCACTATTGATCTGGCTCTCTATTGCTGTTCACTCTTAATCATCCTAGCTTTCATTATTGTTTGGTAAATGGTAATGAAAATTCTTTGTTATGCGCCATGAAAAATGCTCATGGCATTTTATTCATAATTGTATTTAATATGCACACTAATTTGAAGAGAAGGTCTTCTATAATGTTTTTCCTTTTAAAAATATTTTATTTATTTTTATTTTATGTGTATGCGTGTGTTGCCTGCATTTAGGTAAGTGCACCCGTGTAGTCTAGTGAATGCCCACGGAGAGCAGAAGAGGTTGTTGGATCCCCTGGAACTGGAGTTATGGACAGTTGTTTGCTGCCATGTGGGTGCTGGGATTCGAACCCGGGTCTTCTGCAAGAACAGCATTCTTAACCACTGAGCCATCTCTCCAGCCCTTATAATGTTTTTCAGTAATGTTTTAGACCCACTGAAGGTGTGCACCAATTGCCTCACCCTGCATCCCTGTTCAGAATGGAAGAAGCCAGAGCAGTCTGCATCTCGATTCCCTATCGGCAATTTGGGTAACCTCTTCAGAGGATGGTGTGATAAGAATAGGAGGTAGGAATTGGCTAGGCAGTTAGAGTGAAAAAGACCCCAAAGAAAAGTAGCAAGTTTTTTGGCTAAAAGTCAAAATCTCCTTCGGCCTCTTAGCAACATACTCTGTTCCAAAGGCCAAAAATGTCAAAAGTATTTGGGAGCTCTTATCTAATCCTTAAAAGATTTTAGGGTTACCTCTTCAGAGGGGGTAATGTTAGAGTAGCACAAAACCCCATTAAAAAAAAAAGAGTACACAAAGTTGTCAGAAAAAAGTGCTGGGGAGATATGGGAGGTGTTGGAGAGGAGGGAGGGGTGTGGATTTGATCAAAACACCTTATATGCATGTATGAAATTCTCAATAAAGTTTTTTTAAAAGTTAAAAAAAGTTAACACACTAAAATTATCCTATATACTATCTACTAGAATTATTCCTTGATCCCTTAAGGGTTTTGTTTTTTTTTTTCCTTTCCCCTAGTGGGAATGAGATGTTTTCTTTCATTATATTTTACTGGTTACAGAATCTGCAAGACACACAGATATGCATATAAATTCATGTAGTGTTTAAGAGAGTAGCTCGTTTTAAAAGTGACTCTTAGATCCAACTGTCTTAGAGGCAAGTTGGACTACTTCTTTATAATTCTCCTACCTCCCCTCTTTAGTATTTTTGTGTTTACATTTATTGTGATCAGTTTATAATTTTCTTCACATGACTTTTATTCTGTTTTAAAAAGACACAGTGGGCCTTAACAGGGATGACAGTATATGGGATCCAGTGGGGGAGCTATGGGAGAGTGCTGGTGGGGATGGGGTATAAAGATGATTAAGATTGTTTGAGATGTTCTGTATGAAATACACAAAAATTTAATAAAAACAAATTAAAAAGATTATTTTATTTTCAGACTTGAACTTTATTTTTCTTTTTGAAAAAAATAGATGTGTAATGTAATTTTATGTCTTACAGGGCTTATATTGAGTACAATATTGTATAACTGTAAAAATTCAACTGTAAACCTAAAAATTTACAGCCAATTTTGAAAGAGATGCATCTTAGCTCAGAAAATTGTTATTGAATATGTCAGTGCTGTTGTAATGAAATGCTTCTAAATATGTGGTTATTAAATAAATAATTTTAAAAAGTCAATACTTTAAATTTATCTCCAAATTAGCATGTTTCATTTTTATCATCTTCTTACAATGAATTTTTTCTAAATCATTTATAATGGTTATTAATATTTTGTCTATAATTCAAGACTTATTTAGGAGTGCCATTTTGGAATTTTCAGCATATGTTTATACATTTTAAACTCTTTATCCTTTATTTTTAATTCTTTTGAAATTTGTTGATATTTCATTTTGACCTAGTTTTGTGATATTGTGCTAAGTGTTGTGGTTACGTATTCCAGAGTAAAGCAGTCACATTGGCTTTCTGGCTTCTTTGGATACAGAATTTTACATGTGAATCTGCGGGACACACAGATATGTATATAAATTCAATAGGTCCTCTTTGTAAATTTTATTCTGTCCTTATTTAATGGATTGTGCTCAAATTTTAGTAAGGATTGTCAATTTCTCCTTGTGATTTTTGTTAGTTTTGCCTTTTCTAATAGGTGTCAGTGGTCTCTTGAATACTAATTTAAGCTCTTGGTCAGTTATTTTTAAAACTGTGCACAGTGTATGTACTACTTTTTGTTTTACTCCTTCTACAATTTTATTTTCTTCATAAATATCTTATACCTGGACTTAAGCAAAGAAACGTCATTAGATAAATTTTAGCCTTCTTGATAAATTGGAACTATCCTGTTTCCCCCTTTACTGTTTTCTGTCAGATTGAAATGTATTACATTTTCATTTTATACTTTTTGTTCACTTTGAAGTTGCAGATTCTATTTTTAGTTTTTAAAAATTATTTTTATTTTATGTGTGTGAGTGTATTGACTGCATGTGTATAAGTGCACCTGTGTCGTGCACTGCCCGCAGAGGTCAGAAGAGGACTTCGGAGCCTCTGAAACTGCAGTTTTGGATGGTTGTTAGCCATGTGGGTTCTGGGAATTGAACCCAGGTCCTCTGCAAGAGTAGCCAGGCTCTTAACTGCTGAGCCTTCTCGCCCCCTATTTTCATGTGTGTATGTGCATGTGTGTGCATATGTAGAGGCCAGCAGTCAGCTTTAGGTGTCTTTCTGAATCACTCTTCAGCTTTCATTTTGAGATAGAGTCTCTTACTGAACCTGGAACTCACTGGCTGGCCAGCAAGCCCAGGCCTCTGCTTCCCCAGCACCGGAGTTACAGGCGTGTGCTGCTGCACTTGGCTTTTTCATGTCATTTGTAGGGGACGAAGTTTAGGTCTTCATCTTGTCTGAACATGTAACTGACTGAGCCATCTATCCAGCCTTAATCTGAAAGCTTGAATTTACGAATTTATCTATAAACCATTCAGCGAAGCTGCCCTAGACAGTGGCCTTTTCTCTGTTGCAGCAGAGCCTTCCAGTTCAGCTTCACAGCACTATCGTCACCTTCAGATAGGGCTTTACTGCCCTTCCTCTCTTACGGTGTTCTCCCACTGCCATACTGCTCAGTATCTTAGGATACTTATTTTTATAGCACTAATACACACTGTAATTACTGTTTGTTTTCTTATGCTGTCATAAGTTTTCCTCTCTAGAATGTGGTTTCCTTTGACGGGTTTGGTCCCTCTCCTGTGTTTCTGGGACTTGCAATGCTATGTTAATCACGTAGTAAACTCCTACTCTGTCAGCAGCTGCTGCATGAATGGATGCTATCTTCTCGTGTACATGGCCCCTTAGCTGCATGTAACCATTTTGGAAAAACTTTGCACTTGGAGGCTTTTTTGCCTTATCTTAAGGTACTGCTCTCATTCTTCCAGAGGAGAAAGTGAAGGTGAACTTTCACTTCATTGAAGTTGAGTATGTAGGAATTCAAATGCTGTAACTAGAGTCTTACAGACAAGTTTTCTATAATTCAAGCACAATTAAACAATCTTATATGAAGAACATTTTGACATAGCAGGTTTCTGGTTATGAAATTATATAGAAAACTTAGAGACAACTATCTAAAGCCCCACATTATTATAAGGCTTGTCTGATAGTTTAGTATATAATGTTACAAAATTTAGAATGGAGTTACCAAGATATATGAATTCCCAAAGTAAGACCTTGCCAGAGTAAGATTTTCTGGAAGAATGATTCAGTTCTGTGAATGTACACAAAGAACTGTTTCCTTTGTGCTTCAACAGCAAATTCTTGAGTGGGTTTTGTTTTAGGACATTGTCCAAATCATGGACAGAAGACAGTCTTATAGCCCAGGTTGATATCTGACTCTGATCTTTTTGCCTCTGCCTCCTGAGTGCTTGGATTATAGGTGTGTGCCCACCATGCTGGGCTTTGGAATCAAGCTTAATTAGCCATGGATAGGGTTCCTTTTCTTTGTGTTTTTCGTCCTGAATATTTGCAAAGGCAAGATCGTTTCATTTAGATTTTCCACATAATTTGTATTCAGTGTTTCAAATTTAGTTAAGAATTGTAGGATAAATGCTTACTAGGGAATTACTCATTGTTTTTTGGCCACTAGTCGTCAGTATTGAACCATCAATGGTGATCAAGTAGGAATTGTTTATTAAAGTTGCCAAATCTATCTGAAGACTGATTTGCTACAGAATATATATCCTGACTCTTAGCATTTCCTGAAAGTGTCCTTGGCATACATTTTGTAATTAAAAGACATCTAATTGTTTACTATTTGGAAATTTGAAATTGAACTATATTGCTTCATATTTTTGAAAAATAAAGTGACACGTAGAGTGTCCTCTGTGAGGCCGCCTCTGAGTTTAGCATTGAAGCTGTCATTTCTACGTGCTCTTGCTTTTGCTCCGTTGTACTTTTATCCGGGCTTCCCCTCTGCGTCTTTCTTTCCTTTATCTGGATACAGTAAAGTGGAAACTATAATTTGACATGAGAATAATTTTCATACATCCTTTAGTCCTCTCCATGTTCCATGTTCTGAGCTTTAAGGATGTATCCCAGAGACACTTCTAAATTTTTATCTGATGTAAACGTTTTTTCTAATGTCATTTTCTTAACAATCTCTGCCCCTTGACCTTGTCCATTTACTTCAGTTAAAATAGAGTTGTCTATTTTTCTTTCAGATCATTTTTTTCCCTTGATAGAGGGTAGGTTTTACAGCGCTATGACTTACTCTATTTTAATTAATTCACATTATTAGGTCCCTGAATTATTTTTCTAAATATTGAAATCAGTGCTAATTACTTACTGCTCAAAAAAGGAGAGAGGATACTTCTAATGTATCTGTTCACATTATGGAGAAGCTTTAGAATAGTGTTTAGAGCTATAAGATTGTTTTTATCATTTGATGGACCTACTATGGTAGGAAGAATATATAGTTTGTTACTTGAGAATAAGATTCCTGATGCCTTGCTGGCCATGATGTGTCTTGGATAGGAATCAGGTTATATTGATGGTATGATTCGAAGCCACAGGGTCTGGGCAGATTTGTAGCTCTGCTTCCTGTTCATTCCCCTTCTGACCTGTGAATTTATTCAGATGCTAGATCTTTACCTTTTCGGTGGTTTCCAGCCAGTTAAGTAGCTCACATGTTTCTTCTTATAAAAATGAGTAATCACCCTGCCTGGTGGTACATGCCTTTAATCCCAGCACTCTGAAGGCAGAGGCAGGCAGAATTTTGTTGTTCAAGGTCAGCCTGGTCTATATAGAAAGGGCAAACAGGGCTAAATAGTGAGACCCTGTCTTAAAAAATATCATCTTGATGACAAATAATTTTATTTTTCAATGTTGAAAACTTTGTTTCCTTTTTTCTTCTTTTCTCCTGTTCTTCATACCTTGTCAGCTCTGTTGTAAAAATATTTTGTGAAAATTTGCTCTTTATGGCCTTTGCCACCTTGTCTGTTGTCTCGCTGTCCTCTTCCACTTGTTCTAATAAAGTACAGTAGGTCCCTGGCCTCAGTTCTCACGTTGGTATTGTCTCCTACTGACATTTGGGTGATGTCACATCTTTCCTCAAAACCCTTCAGTGTTTCCTTCATTGCCCTTAGGGTGAAATCTGAAGTCCTTCCACTAGCAGCCCTCTGATCTGCTCTCTGATTTCTTCTCACCTCAGGAATCTCCTGATGTTTTCACTTTTATTAGTTGTGGCCAATTATAATGGCCTTGGGCCAGTGAGATGGCTCAGTAGATAAAGGTACTTGCTGCAAACTGGACAGCCTGAGTTTAATCCCATGATCCACATGGTGGAAAGAGAGAACCAACTTCTGCAAGTTGTCCTCTAACTTCCATGCATGCACTGTGGCACATGCATCCACATGTAAATAAAGAAATGTAATTTTCAATTACACTGGCTTTCTTGCTATTCCAGTGACATGCCAGGCATCCCCTTCTTTTAGTCATTATAGAGGCAGGAAGTTTTAGCTGTGAAGTAGTTGTGTGGCTTCTGCCCTCCTATCCTTTAGAACTCTGCTTCAGAAAGGCTTTATTAACTGTCCCAAGGGAACACCCTTCCTTCACTTCTGAGTTTGTTACATGGATTTTCACTCTTCTTCACAACGTTGTTTCCATTGTCTGTCATCTGTCTGTCCCCTTAACCAGATGTGAACTGCATAGAGGGCAGGCCCTTCATATCTTTTGCACCTTGCTGTGCCTCTAGCAGCAAGTCCAGTACCTGAAGGATTTTGCTCATTTTTGAATGAATGAATGAATGAAAGAATGAGTGTTGCATCTTGTGCACTCTGAACACTACTAGGAAAATATTCATTTGGTCAAGGCTATCACCTGCTGCTATGTGCCAGGTATGGTGCTGCAAGCAGGGGATTTGACAGTACCTAAAATACTGTCATGCCACTGTGGACCCTCTCAGTTTAGATGAGGAAATAGAGAGGTTAATAATTATTATAAGGCAATCTTTCCAGGTTTGCCTGGGCTCTAGAGAAGTCTAGAGGAAAGCTAGTTACCTTTTTCAGGCCTCTGTTGGGGGAGGGGGTTGTGCTTGAGAGGTTACGCTTTTGCTGAGACTGCTTTCAAACCAACTTAGGAAATGCTTTCGAGTGTGATTTTTGCCCCCTTGCTTATTTGTTACATGTTTAGCACTTTATAATCAAGGGCTGAAATGCTTATTTAATATTTGGACTGACAGGATTTTGATTCACCCTTTTGCTTTTTGTCTTATCATTTTGTATCATGCTAATTGTTTTTCCTCTTCTTTTGTTTGTTACCTATGGAATATTTTATTATTTTTCTTTGTAAAGATGAAGCAAACACTCTTCTCTGCAAGGTTGTGAAAACCATAATGTCTGCACGTATAAAAGAAATGGATAGAAAACAGCATTTGACTGTTACGGGATTTAACACATTTGGCACAACTTGAAATGTGTGGGTCCAAGACATATTCTTCAGTCTTCTGCCTTATCTTTTTCTTGATTTCCTCCTTTGTTTCCCAGGCCTTTATTCAACTTCTATTCTTTTTTCTTGGTTTTTGAATATGTCGGATGACACTAGAATAATTTTAACATTCCTTTTTTTGCTCAAAGTACATTTTTTATTGAATTTTTGTGCTTTTCATACAATATATCTTAATCATATGTAAACCCCTCCCCCATCTGGACTCTTCCATAACCCTGTACCTCTCACAGATTTCATGCATCCGGTCATATATATTAAGACCTATTGAGTTAAGTTGTGTACCCAGATGTCTCTCTATGCAAGTTCATCCACTGGAGTCTAGTTAGCCTATCTAGAGTCACTCAAAGAAGATCAACTCTCCCTCACCCAACAGTAGTCAGCTGCCAGTAGTTCCTTGGTTAAGATTGGGGCCTCCTGCCCATTTCCCCAGTTCTATGCTGTGTTTTGTCTGATTGAGTTTGCTTAGGTCTTGTGCATGCTGTCACCATTACTATAAATTCAAATGAGCAAGTTCCCAGAAGCCTGTAAGATTCTGACTCCGTATGATCATGCGTCAGTCTGTCTTTTACAATCTGTCCACCCCTCTTCTGCAATGGTCCCTAAGCTATGAGTGGGTGAGGTTTAATATTGGAGTCCTATCTAGGGACATCTCTTTGCAGTCTCTTATTCTCTATACTTCGGGCAGTTGTGGCCTTCTGTGTGCATCATCCTCTGTTGCATGAGGAAGCTTCACTGGTAAGAGTTGAGAGATGCATTAGTATTCTCTCTACCCCTTGTTCCACTATGTTCCAGGAGACTTAGGTTTAGAGTTTCCATTGTAGATGTGTCACATACAGCTGGACATCTTTCAGACACTTATTCTTTGTGTGTGACCAGTTGTGGAACTCTGTAATAAATAGTCTCCATCTGTTGCAAAAAGAAGCTTCTTTGATGAGTGGGGTGAATGGTATACTTATCTATAAATATAAGGCTTTAGCACACAGTAAGAAATTACATTTGTCTAGGGATATGACAGACTAACATTCTTTCAATGAAAAAAATTTTCCTGGAAGCTTCTAGGAGCAAAGTTGCAAAAGATTTTGGAAACTCTTAAATCAACTTTGTATTTGGTTTTTGAATTTCCATTCAGAGGAACTTTTTGGTAGTTCACAGATATTGTAGATACAGTCTCCATAAGCCATGCTAGTGCTGGGAAATGCTGCTTGTTTTAAAATATGTCATTGTTAGTTCAGGAGCCCAGTACTTAATAATGATAAAAGTCAAAATGCTGGAAATGGATTGTGCATCCTAGAAGTAGCATGCCAGTTGTTAGCTTTTGGATTCCTTTGAAGCATGCAGCTTTATGAGATGATGTAGAGGTGTAAGTTGTCCTGAAATACCTATAACCTCATTTCTGTGTAATTAAGATGTAAGTCATGTCTTCTTAGTTTTTTTTTCTTTTTAGAGAAAGTATTACTTAAAGTTCTTTAAATTATTAAATGCTTGTGGTGCACTTTCTGCCGTTACCTCCTCATTTCAACTTTCTCCAAGTCTATACCCACGCGCACGTGTGTGTGTGTGTGTGTGTGTGTGTGTGTGTGTGTGTGTGTGTGTGTGTGTGTAGGATTTCTTCTTATGTTTCTTATGTTGATTGACTTGCCTATGGCTTCCTCTTAACTATTCTGGTTGGAAATATTTGGTTAGTAAGATTTAGCGCTTGGCCCTTTTCCCCGTCTGACCACTCTTCTTTACATGTGCCCTCTGTGCATTTGAAGAGTTTTAATTCCCTTTATTGTGACATCTCACACTTCTTCATTACCTTTAAACATACCTTTTTGTTAAGTGTATGCTTAGGTGTTCTAGTAAAGTACCTTAGATTCTATGTGGGAATGTTCGTGGTTTGCATATCAAGAAATCCTCTTACTGCTATTGAGTTGGATTTAGGGCTGATACATACTTTGTATTTATTACATAGTTTGTGTTTATGCCCGATATTACTAGATCTCAAAGAATTGTTAGGATCCCATGTATTTTGCTACAGGTACTTATTATGCCTTACGTATATTCTCGTTGTAAATTCCAACAAATAAAGCTAGCAGCGGTCTGGCCTTTGTGCAGTACCGTGTGCAGACCTGCATTCAGTGTTGCCAGTGCTGTGATGACGATGAAAAAGGTCTTCTGCCCTTGTTGACTGAACAGATTCTTGACAGTAGCCTAAGATTTTCTATGTGCAGGACTTGTTTAATTTCTGTGTTATGCTTTTCTTGAGTAGAGGTAATGTTTCTATCTACATTTTTCAGTGAATTTATGCCAGGCCATCTGTTTATAAAGTTCCTTTTCCATCATTATCAATTAATATTTATTGGGCAACTGCTGAGTGCATAATAATATTGTGCAAACAAAGACCACTCTGCTACAGATAGATTTATTCATTGACTTGATACTGTTTTATTTTCATTAGAAAGTAGTAAAAAAAAAAAAGTCCTCAAACCCAAAGGCACAAAATAACATTCTCTAGCTCTGAACAATGAAAGACATTGGTATTTACAGGGATTTTCTGTTCAAAGACATAAAACTTGAGAAATACTACTTTAAATTTCCTCAATTATCTATGATCTTCTGCTTGTCAACAATCTAGCTCAGTGCTCCTGCATTTAGAAAGTCAAATGGAGTATCACATTGCTCTGGATTTCTAATAAAACCATGAATCTCTCTTTTGAGAAGAAACTACTCAGATGAACATAGACTGTTTGCTAAGAGTTTGCCTTTTGATTTTGAAGGAAATCCTGGAAAGTACACTTGTTGGGCTCGCATTTAACTTTACTTGCAAGATTTTTATTAAGTAAAAGATTGCATAAAAACACAATCTGTTCCAGTAAAAGCAGTGGTCTTTCAGGGAATAATACTTATTACCACTGTTGTTTTTGAATTAAAGAAGTTAAAAGACTTGTGTGACATTTCAGCATACCAACTTTTAAAGCAGTGATTAAAGTTTTGTTTTGCTGATGACAAATTTAAAAACATTTGAAGGATGAAATCCTGACACTAGTCAGTAGGGTTTTTATTTTTGAGTTATTTTCATAGTCATGGTAATGGAGTTTTGCTGACTCATCCCTGATCTCTGGACTAGTCAGTTTTCCATGTGGCCTTTGGCTGAGGTTTAGGGTAAAGATTACAGCCATGGACACAGCAAAGGAAACTGGTGCTCATGGTGCTTGAACCTATGACCTTGTTTGGCCTTATTGGATCCAGGTGCCCTAAACAGTAACAAGATTCCATCAGTACACATTTAATGGAGATGAGAGGCTTGCTCGTACCTGAGAGAAAATGAGTCAGAATCAGTCCTGCTGTATTCTACCACAATATTCCCTATAAGATCACTTAGATTTCTGAAATAATAAACACCTATCATATAAGAAGAGCAAATAAAAAGATGACATGCTGGCCCATTCTCAAAGCAAGACTTTGGACTTTATGTCTGAAAACCTTAGAGATCTTTTTTTTTTTTTTTTTTGAGACAGGGTCTCCTTGTAGCCCCAGCTGTCCTGGAACTCACTATGTAGACCAGGCTGGCCTCGAACTCACAAAGATCCACCTGCCTCTGCCTCCCAAGTGCTGGGATTAAAGGCATGCGCCACCACGCCCGGCTAAACCTTAGAGATCTTTAAGAAACGTTTTTAAGGATTATAATTACTATCAGAAATAATGCACTACTTCTGATAACTCGTACTTTACATGTACCAGATCAGACAGTGCTACCCATTAAGTTAGCAACATTGCATCTTGTGACTCATGTGCTTACCAATCACATCAGGAGAAATCCACATGTTCAACTGGCAGCAATTAAAAAACTTTCTCCTTTACATTGCTAGCTCACAGAGCAGCGCGTGCCACTGGAGCATATGCATGGGTTTTCCTTGTGACTTCTGTGGTGCAGTTGTACTTTAACTTACCAAACAGGGGTTCTGTTTGTTTTAACTGTAGCTTTTTATGTAGAATTTTCTTTTCTTGGTCATGGCTATAAATAAATTTCTTTTTTTTTTTTTTTAAACAATTTCAGTAAAACCCACCTAACTATTTTTGAGTTAGTTACTGGTTTAGGGATTTAGACTATGAAAGCATTGTTTTCTGTCTTGAAAGAAATCTCTCTCTCTCTTTTTTTTGGTTTTGGTTTTTGTTGGCATAGGCCATCTTCAACTGGATGAACTTAAAGGCTAAAATTTTCCATGACTTTAGCTAGTTCTCATGGGGGAACAATCTCTAACTTGATTTAGGAAAAAAACAGCATTTAGAAATTCATAGAACTTGACAGAAATAAAATCTACATTAATTTAAACAGGTAGTACTAGTTCCCATCAACAAATCCTGCTATATCATGCCTGACTTCCTTTCCAAAATATGCATTGGCCTATTGATGTTAGGTGGATTTTGAGTTGTATTTAGAAAGACTTTTGGAGCTAACCACCAGATTTTCTTCTTTAAAGAAAACTCAGTTAAAGTTTCTATCATAATATTTTATAAATGCTGTGTACTTAATGAAGTTTTTGTTTGATTTGTGATAAAACAAATGTCCTTAAAGCTGTTAAACTTTATAACGTACATAAATGTAAACTTGTAACTTCAATCGACATATCATGGCATCTAATTTGGATCATAATCTCATTATACTCTGGGACACTTAAGATATTTGTCCTATAACTTTTTTCCATACTTAGATGGAGAATTTAAATATAAAAATACAGGAAGAGCAATTATTTTCTAGTTCTCAGTGACATATCATCTTCACTCTTTGTTGTTACTGGAAGAACAATTCTGCCAGTTTGCACCTTCAGGTGTAATGAATCTTACTGTTTGATGCAAGCATAGACTTGTTTTTCTGTAGTTTTGTGGATTTACCAATGAGTCATCTCCATGTTCTTGCCCTGTGACCAAAGGTATGCTGTGTGGCACTGCTAAGGATGAATGAGGATACTTGATGTCCTGAATTTTCTCTGGGACTTTCAGAGGCCCATGTGAGAGTTAACATGTGATCTTTAGTTCAGTCCAGTGACATCATTGTAACCAAGTTTGCTGGTCCATTTGCAGCAGACACAAAGAGCCTGTAATTTCTATTTGTTCTATTAGAGCTGCTTGATGAACAAGTTTATTGTCAAAGATGCAGGACTTTCTTGGTTAGGTGAGGGATCTATGCAAATTTTCCTTTCACCTTTCTTCCACTCAGTAAAAGCAAAGGTTGCATCCTTTATAGTCAGTAACAGTAAGAGCTTAGAATGATCTGCTTCTAAAGAACTGCAGTAGTACAATACACAGTGTGTTTGTCTTTTTAATGGAAATAGGCATACTTAAGGAAAAAAAGAAAAATTGTTGTTATTAAAGATTTAAATGTGCCCCAGGGGCCTCTATTAAAGCTCTGTGTTGTTCCTGTGATCTTAAAACTGTAGAAGACAGTATGAATTCTAGAGCAGGGCACGTGACAGCTTTATAGTTAAGCTGTTCTAAGGAAAAAATGAGCTTAAAAGGGCAAAACAACATAGTAACAGAAATTCATTGGCATGTGATGTTTTCTCTCCTTTTATAACTGCTTTTACTGGGTCAGTTTTAATATAACTCTGAGTTGCATGATCTAAGTCAAATGGAAACACAATCCAGTGTAGGCTTATCCCCTTCAAAAAGGTAGTAAATGAGTTAAAGCTAACCGTTAATGCTTAAAGAAATAGCTTATAATTTTGATTCGGTTCATTTGCAAGATGTTTCTTTTTGAGTATTCATCTGATTTCAGAAGTTTAAAATGCTTCAATCGATAGTTAGTGGTATAGATTTTCCTGTCTTTTGTTTTAAACTAGATAATACAGAAAAATTGGTTAAATATTCCAGCGTAGAATATTGCACCTGTGCTTATGTGGTTCCGACTTGTGGAGTTCAGAAAGCAGAGCTGCTGTTCAAAGGCGATGCAGTTTCTCGATGACAGCAGAAGCATGGCAGTTGCTTTGAATCACTCCTCAGCGGCTCATTTTTGCTTCTCTTACTGAAATAAAGGGATTAAGGATCCCACTGACTTAACATTTCCAAGACTTGCATATCCTTAGAGTACAAGAGATATTAGAAAAGAAAATATCAAATAAGTTTCATGCAGTAAGTAAGCTACAGCAGAAAAGTGTATTGTTTTCTATATGATCTTAGAAAGATGTGATCAAGTGTTGCCATAGGAAAGTGGGGAAGGAGCAGCACAAGATTGTTTTAGTATGTACCTATGTACTCAAAAGATCTAGAAGTTATTTATTAAACTTTTTCTTGTGGAAATTTGAATTTAAAGAAGTAGTTTACTTTAGCAAGAATTATGCTTGTATATTTCTATATGCTAGAAAACATTTTGATTAAAGTTTAGCATAGTGATTTTCACTTAACACCAAGTAAAAAGAGTAACATTTATATTAATTATGAGACATGAAGAGTGAGATAACTATCTCAAGTGTGAGAGTGATGATAGCTATTTCTCATATTGCCTGGAAAGGAATGAATCTTTTCTTTAGAAGGTGGGGAACTTGGGATGCGAGGTATAGTTATGAGTTTATGTATTCAAGGTTGATAGCTGGAATGGAGGCAGATTCCTCTACATAACTGTGGAGGGAGATTTAGAAGGTTTTGTAGCTCTACAAGGCACAGAGAAACCCCACACTGAAGCTTGAGAAGATGTAAAGGAACAGAGAAGAAGGTGAATTCTGGGTGTGTGGAGTAACCCAGGAGAATTCAGGAAAAAAGACATACTTGATGGGGATTTGATGAGTGTATTCCATCTATTTATTTATACAGTTTTGCATTAATTCTGGATCACTCATTAATATTTTTGTTATGAGCACCTCATTTGGGCGTAAAAGTAAAGTGGTTTAGCATTTTACTAACTGTTGGCCACAGCCTGTGAGTAAACTTATTAGGAGCCTGGATCACATTAGACTGTGTGTTCTGATGCAGAAAATTTTTGGGGCATGGGGATCGAAAGAATACCAGGTAGCTGCTATAGTGAGCTATGGGTCTGATCTTGAGCTAAAATTGGGTGAATTAGAAGATACTCAGAGTATCTTCTAATACAACTTATTGATGTTTTTAAATGGTGGAAGTTAGTTTTCCTCTTCATTATGGGCTTGGCTTAGAGACTGTCTTCTAACAAGTACAGTATAGAAATGGGGAAAAGTCTGAGTTACTATAGGGGAAACTTGAAAGACATCATTTTACATTAATCTAGTGTTTGAAGATAACCTTCCCAGTCCTGAGTCATGTTGACCCTATAATGTGATGCTGTGAGAAAGTGTTGTAACTGTGATGTCCATTTCCTCCCCATCCCCTGCCAAATTTATACCTGACTAGAACACTGCAAAAATATTGACATCATGAAAGATAAGGGAAAACCAAGAAACTAATCACCCTACTGAAAGAAGTCAATGGAATGCAGTGTAGTAGCATTGACTGGTTGTTGGAACAAAAAAGGACATTAGGGGCATGAAATAGGCATTTGGGCAAACCTATAGCCCAACATTTTGGTTATATTGCTGTCTCAGTTTGGGTAGATGTACCACAGGTCAGTTTTAGAGAAGGCTTTGAAGGATATGAAAAAACCCTGATAGATCTTTGCAATTCTTCTGTAAACTTTACATTCTTACAAAGAAAAATATTTAAAACCAATTAAGGAATTCTTACCTAAATAAAAGAATATAATGATTTCTCAAAACAGGGAAAGGTTGTCAAAAGTAAATTTTTATTTTTCACCGTCACTGCACTATTAGAAGTTTTTCAAAAAAGATAACTTGATGTTTGAGAGAATATAATGATTGAGAAAGATGGGAGAAAGGGCGGGAGAGAAAGGGCACAGAGTGGACTGCTCTTGCAGAGGACGAGTTCTAGTTTTCACCCATGCCAAGTGGCTCACAGTCACCTCTAGCTCAGTCCTAAGGGACCTAACACGCTCTTCTGGCCTCTGCAGGCACCTGCACTCAAATGCACAAACCCACATTCTCTCTCTCTCTCTCTCTCTCTCTCTGTCTCTCTCTCTCTCTCACACACACACATGCAGTTAAAAATGAAATAAAAAAAAGATGAGAGAAATTTGGAAAGATTTCTAATATATGAAGGAGCTAGTTGACCAACCACAAAGTGAAGTTGGTCAGAGATTATGAGGGACTGCAGTAACACATATTTACCACCTAATATATACCAAGTACTGTCTTAAAAATGCAATGTGACTGTGACAGACAAGCTCTTTGACCTTCTGAAACTTCCACTCTAAGGAAAGAGCAGTTTTTCTATTCCTCATTGGAAATGCCAACCTCTTGATAAATGGGAATTGTTTTGAAGTAAATAAAACCTTGAACGATTATTTTAAATGTCTTTAAAATGCATATAAATAAGTATATGTATTAATTAAAATCTTTCTCATGTGTGATCAGAATAAAGTAAGCAAACATTTAGGAATTGTTTACCTGACTTTCTTGTTTTCCAGTGTTAAATGTTATGATTTTTAAAATTTAATTTTTGAAAATCATAGGATAGGGAAAAAATGAAGTAATTCCAGATAGTAA
Organism: Nannospalax galili; assembly: GCF_000622305.1. Lineage (NCBI taxonomy): Eukaryota > Metazoa > Chordata > Mammalia > Rodentia > Spalacidae > Nannospalax > Nannospalax galili. The sequence goes on from NW_008336391.1 coordinate 158,828, forward strand.
ATTGGAAACATTTCTTCAATGGAGAATTATGGGAGTTTAAGTTTTTATATAAATTAAACTCAGAGTTGCAGCATGAAGTTGACTCAAGTCTGTAAAACTCAGCAGGTGGGGATGCCTACTTCCCTTATATCAGAGAAACTGTGAGGAGACATTGGAACACATGGATCTAAACAAGGTCACATTGGAGGGTCATTTCACCTTAGCCACTTGTTAAAGCTGTACCATCTCCTCAGTTTTGAACTCGGCTTAGGAGGGAATGGTTCTTGTGTTTGGAATAATCTGGTCTGTTTGTAGTTGTTTATCCCTCCTGTCCTGTTCGTTTTGTGGCTTCAAAAGACCTCACCTGGCCTGAACAAACTTTCACTGCAGATTCATTGGAGCGTCTTCTGCTCAGGAGTTTGGATCCAGAAATGGATACTGTTTATAGTTGGATAAAAACTTTTCAGTTGCCTGAAGAGTTTTTCCTAATCACCCCCTTTATGCAGTAGTCATGCTGGTTTTTAGTTCAGTGAATTATTAACAAGAAAGACAAATGATTAAATTTAACTCATGTGGCAAGTTAGAATGAGGATGTTGTAGAATCAGATGGTTTAGAATTTTATTAGAACATTGATTAAAAATGTATGGGAGGAAATGGGGATAGATATAAAATACTTTATGTAGATGTGAAATTGTCAAAGAATAAATAAAAGTATTTAAAATGTAGCTTCTTTAAACATTTAATTTTTTAAGTTTTTATTTATTCTTTGAAAATTTCCCAGACCCACTCCTCCATCTCTACCCCACCCTATCAGCCCCCTGATTTCATGTACTCTATTCTATTTTTTTTCTTTTTCTTTTTTTACAATATATCTTTTATTGAAATTTTGTGGATTTCATAGAATAACATCTTAATCGTATTTATGCCCCCTCCTCTATCTGTACCCCCTACAGTCCCCCCACCATATATGTTAAGGCCTATTGAGTCCAGTTTGTGTCCCCAGAAGTCCCTTGGTTGTGAGTTTATCCACTGGAGCCTGTTTAGCCTATCTAGCATCAGTCCCTTAAAGAAGACCAACTCTCACTCATACCCATTTCTCCCCTTCTGTGCTGAGTTTTAGTCCGGTTTGACTTTGTTCATGCTGTCACCATTGCTATACTCTCTTATGCGCAAGTTCCCAGCTGCCTGAACAACTTGTTCCCTTATAGTCATCCACCACCCCTGGCTCTCACAGTCTTTCTACCCCCTCTTCTCCTGTTCCCCTGACCCCAGGGTGGCAGAGGTTTAATATAGGAGCCCTACATAGGGACACAGACTTTACAGTTTCTTATTCTCTATAGTTTGGCCAGCTGTGGCTTTCTGTGTTGATCACCATCTGTTGCATGAGGAAGCTTTCCGGGTGAGAGTTGAGAGATGCATTTCTGCCCCCTTTTCTGTTATATTCCCTGATACTTAGGTGTAGAGGCTGCATTATAGATGTGTCACTGGGATCTCACAGACATTTAACTCTCTGTGTTTGACCAGTTGAGGAACACTGTAATAGTCTCTGTTGCAAAAAGAAGCTGCTTTGATGAGTGGTGAGAGGTACACTTGTCTGCAAATATGAGAATACATATTTAGAATGTAGTAAGAAGTTGTTAGAAATTATGTTGGTCTAGGAATGTGGCAAAAATAGTTTTTTTTTCCCTAGAATCTATTACTTCTCCAGCCACATGCATTTTACAGTATCACACAAAAGTTCCCTCCCATTGAGCGGGACTTAATTCCAATTAGACAGCTGTTGATTACCCCTATGATAAATGCCACTACTGTACCAATAACAATAGTTTTCTGGGGCACTTTTTGTTTATTAGGCTTTACAGCTGGGTAGGACGATTGATTAGTTTTCTTCCTTGACAGCTTGCATAGTATTCTCTGATATCATGAGAGCTAGGGATGAGGTTTCCAGGTCAAGATGAGTTTCTTATAGACTTCAAATAGATGGATTTTGTTTCTTAATCCATTCAACTAGCCTGAATCTTTTGATTGGGGAGTTATTGGAAGGTATCGATTAGTTACTGTCATTTTCCTTAATTTATGTTCTTCGTCTTATTTTGTGTTTCTGTACTTTATATCTTCATTTGTTTTCTTTTTGGAATCTTTTGTGTGTGATCATTTCTTTAGCCCTTTGTATTGCTTTGAGTATTCTCTGCAGGGTTGGCTTGGCGGACATGAAGTTTTTCATCCTGTTTGCATCGTGGAAGATTTTTATTTCCTCTTTTGACTAGATAGACACTTTTGCTGGGTAAAGTATTCTGGGTTGGCATCTGTAGTCATTTAGAACTTGGAATACTTTGCTCCAGTCTCTTCTGGATCTCTGTAATTTGCATTGAAAAGTCAGCTGTAATTCTGATGGGCTTTCTTTTATATGTAACTTTTCTCTTGCAGCTTTCAGTACTTCCTCTTTGTTCTGTAAATTGAATGTTTTTACTGTGATATGCTCTGGGGAGTTTCTGTAATGGCCTGTCTAATTGGTGTTCTGTGTGCTGCTTGTATTTGTATAGGTATGCTTTTCCTTAATTTAAGGAAGTTTTCTTCTATAATCCTGTTGAGGATCTGGCCAGTGGTGTTGGTCTGGGATTCTTCTTCCTCTCTGCTGAATATTCGTAATTTAATCTTTTCATAGTGTCCCACATTTCCTGTATAATCCATTCTTGTGTTTCAAAATATTTTTTATATCCTTTGTTGACCTGTTAGGGTCCGAGACTCCGTGGGCTTCCCAGGAAAACAAAATGTACGAGCACGGAGATGTAATTCAAGCAAAGTCTTTATTAAGCCAGCTAGCTGGGGTCGACCGTCCTCCCAAGACACGCAGGCCTGGTTAGAGCAATCGACCCTGAAGCAACTTCAGGCAAAATTTATATAGGATTTTCACAGCCGTTGTACCAGAGCCCGCGCATTTTCACACAGCCAATAGCTTTAAAATACCTAACCTATAGATTTAAGCTAATTTATGTGTGTCACCCTCTGGGTGGTACGTGTCAGTTTCCTGATTTTTGTAATCTCTTAATTTACACAAGCATTTCTGACCGCTTTTTGTTATCTCTCACATGCCTATGTGACTTATCATGGGTCATGCCCTGGGGCGGCAGCCCACATCCCGTTATCTATCTCCGGGCGCCCTTATGTCTCAGTCTAGCCTTGTACCAGAGTTGAGTGGCTCTTACCCAGGAAGTTATAAGCAATGAAGTAATTAAACTTAAGTACTATTAAATTCTCTCTCTCTCTTCAATCTTTGATTTCCTCTGTATTTTTCCCTTACATTTTCCCCCCTTTTTCTTGATCAGACTGAGGAATCCTCCTCAGCAGTATCCACGGCTTGATATTTTTGGCAAAGGACCAAGAGTTGGACAGTGTCAAATTTCTCCTGAGCAAACCTAAGCAACCTATTTATTATGCATGGACCAATTGTAACTATTAACAGTAAGATGACTAGTGGCCCCATGACGGCCGAGAGGAGGGTTGTAAACCATGGTCTGTGCTTAAACCAAGACT
>NW_008336391.1:162404-162984 GCF_000622305.1 Nannospalax galili
TTCTTTTTTAACTTGGTCAAAGATTTCCTGACTGCCCCTGTCTTGTCTACGTAGAAACAGCATTCTTCTTTTTAAAGCTGTGCATAGCCCGCCCTCCTTTAAAAATAGGAGATCCAAGCCCCTTTTGTTTTATAGCACCACCTCTGATAAGGAAGTGAGAGATTGCTCCAGGTCTGACATCGTTTGCTGGAGCTGTTCCAAGTCCCTGTCAATTGCTAGTCTTAGTGCCGTGAGCCCTTGCTCTCATGTTACTAGGGCTGCGATTCCTGTCCCTGCTCCCGCTATCCCCACGGAGAAGAGAGTTCCGATGGTTAAGGCAGTAATGGGCTCCCTTTTCTTTTGGAGTGGACTCTGTTTTTCCTCCCAATAAGAGGAGGGATTCATGAGAGTGGTATGAAAGACAGGGCAGAATGGCCACAAGTACACAAAATTTATTATTAGCATTAAATATAGAGGTGGATAGGGCTGGGGTGAGGCCCGTTTTTGAACAGAGCCACCAGCCCGAGGCGGGTATAATCCACTTCCCCTGCTCCCATGGGGTGGTATTGCATGAGGAGCATAACTGGCTTTGGGATGTTGG
>NW_008336391.1:163393-165935 GCF_000622305.1 Nannospalax galili
CAAAGCTTGGCGGTTGACTGTGGATGATGAGTCAACCAAAGCCCGTTTTTTCATATAATACTGTTCCTGGTGGTTTCTCTGGGGGAGGTGATAAAATTGCCCCAGTACAAGTTCTAAGTCAACATACAGATCTGGCCACCATGTCCACAACGGGGCCGAATGAGAGGTGCGGTTCCATTCCTCATAGGCATCACCACTTTGCAGGATCCGTGTCTGATGTACTGGTTGGTGGGGATTGATGCTCCGGGCTCCCGCTGACACCACTGTTCTCTGGAGGTCCCATAACAGTGAACTCATCAGCAGGAATCCCTTCATTTTCGGCTCAGATGTAGCTTTAAGGGATTAGCAGGATTTTGCTGCACCTCCCACTCCTTCACACAGGATTCTGGGTCCTTGAGAGGCAAGGCCTTCCGAACGTGGGTGTGATGGACCCAGGGAGCGATGCCATCAACCTTAAAGGCAGTGGGGGTGGTAAATAGCACAACATAAGGTCCCTTCCATCTGGGTTCAAGAGTCTTCACCTTGTGTCTTTTGACCCAGACCATGTCCCCTGGGACTATGCCATGTTCCGTGCTCGGGATTCTCTCACCTTTGTGATATGCTCTGATCAGGGACCAGATTTCTTGCTGTACCTTGGCAAGAGCTTGCAACACACTCAAATAGTTGGGGGTCGGGTCCTCTACACTGGGGAGCTGTACTCGTCGAGTTATGGGTGGAGGGGCCCCATACATTATCTTGAATGGAGTTAATCTGTGCACATAGGGGGAGTTCCGAGCGCGGAAGACAGCTAAGAGTAGGAGGGTCACCCAGTCGCCGCCAGTCTCCATTACCAATTTAGTGAGGGTCTCCTTCAAGGTCCAATTCATTCTCTCTACCTTCCCAGAGCTTTGTGGGTTGTACGCACAGTGCAATTTCCAATCCGTCCCCAGAGCTCGGGCCAGTCCTTGCAGGACTTTACTAATGAAAGCCGGGCTGTTATCGGAACCTATGACCTCAGGGATCCCATATCTGGGGACTATCTCTTCTATTATCCTTTTTGCTACTACCTAGCTTGTCTTGTGCTTGGTTGGAAAAGCCTCTACCCACCCTGAAAAGGTGTCTATCATAACCAGCAAGTACTTGTACCCATACTTTCCTGGTTTTACTTTGGTGAAGTCTATTTCTCAATTCCTCCCTGGAGCCCTCCCTCTCTCCCGCGTACCTGCTGGGTGCATCCCCTTGGGGGCTGGTCTTAGCATGGCGCAGCTATTGCATTCCCTCGTGATTTGGCGTGCCGCCTTGCTCTGGTGAGGAAACACCAACTGCGCAGACTGAAAAAGGCTGAGCAACTTTTTCCAGTTTAAATGGGTGGACTTGTGAAGATTAGCAAGCAAGTACTGTCCTAGTGCTTCTGGCAGGATTAATCTATCTTCCTGGTCCCTATTCCAACCTCCCTCCTTAAGCTCCTTCCCCAGGACTGACTTTCTAATCCATTCAAGGTCCTGAGGGGAATAGTTAGGGTTGGGAGGCAGGGCTGGCAGTTTAGGCATGGGCACCTCTAGAGCTGCAAGTATAATGGAGTCTGAGAGGGCTGCCCTCCTAGCTTCCGCATCAGAAAGGTTGTTGCCAATGGCCTCAGGAGTCTTCTTTGACTGGTGGCCCCGCACGTGTATAACTTCCACTGCTTTTGGTTTTTCAACAGCAGCTAGCAACCTTTGGACTTCCTGCAAGTTTTTTAGTTCCTTTCCTTCCGCAGAACAGAATCCTCTTTCCCGGTAGATGGCACCGTGGACATGGACAGTGCCAAAGGCATACCTGCTATCTCTGTAGATGTTGACCCGTCTGCCTTCTGCTCTCTCTAAAGCCTCAGCGAGAGCAATAAGTTCTGCCTTCTGGGCTGAGGTTCCAGGGGGCAGAGCTGCACTCCAGATAACTTCCCCTGTGTGAGTCACCACTGCCGCTCCAGCTCTCCTGACTGCCCCCTGCACAAAGCTGCTCCCATCTGTCTACCAATTTAGTCCACAGTTTTGCAGCAGCATGTCTCTTAGGTCCGCCTGTACCTGGATGATCTCGGAGAGAATGTCTCTACAGTTATGGAGGGTGGCCAACATGTCTGGGTCCGGCAGGAGGGTGGCAGGGTTCAGGGTCACTGGGTCAGAGAAGGTGATTCATGGAGAATCTAGCAGGAGTCCTTGGTAATGGGTTAGTCTAGCATTCGTCATCCACTTTCTTGGAGGGTGCCGGAGAATCCCCTCCATGGTACGTGGGGCTGTCACCCTCTGGTTCTGGCCAAGAGTCAGCTTGTCTGCTTCTCTTACTAGTAGGGCGATGGCTGCTAGGATGTGCAAGCAAGGTGGCCACCCAGAGGCTACTGGGTCTAGCCGTTTAGACAAGTAGGCCACCGGTCTCTTCCATGGGCCCAGCTGCTGGGCCAGGACTCCTTTAGCCACTCCCTTCTTTTCATCTATAAACAAGATGAAGGATTTTTCTGGGTCTGGCAGAGATAGGGCAGGGGCCTGGAGGAGGGCTTCTTTTAGTCTGTCGAAAGCCTCTTGTTGTTCCT
>NW_008336391.1:166876-183605 GCF_000622305.1 Nannospalax galili
GCCGGTAATCTCCACTGCCAGGCTTTTTTACTGGAAGCAGGGGCGTATTCCATGCTGATCGGCAAGTTTTAAGGATTCCTGCCTCTATTAGTCTGTGGATATGAGGTGCTATCCCTTTCCTAGCCTCTTCTGGCATTGGATATTGCCGAACCCGGATGGGTAGGGCCGTGGCTTTGAGTTGAACAATAACCGGGGGCAGGTGTTTGGCGAGGCCAATTCCCCCGGTCTCGGCCCACGTGGAAGGGAACCTCTGCAACCAAGAGTCCATTTCTCCCTGGCCCCCTCAGGTGGTGTTCATTGGCCAGGGATAAAGACAGCACATGTACCAGCTGCAGAAGCAGCCCTTCTGAGTCCATGATCTTTATCCCCTCAGGTTCAAAATGAATATGTGCCCCAACCTTGGTGAGTAGGTCTCTACCCAGTAATGGTGTGGGGCTCTCGGGCACGACTAGGAAGGAGTGAGAAACCTGATGTCTCCCCAGGTACACTTTTCTGCTGGTGGTCCAGGCACATGTCTTGGACCCTGTTGCTCCCTGGACTATGCTTGTGCGTCCTGGGTTCAGGGGGCCGTGAGCTCGGTTGAGAACTGATATTGTGCCCAAGTATCCACCATGAACTCAATGGGAGTCCCCTCCACATACAGAGTTACCCAAAACTTGGGGAGGGGTGCCGAGTCCCATCCCCGTCAATTTTCCTCTCCTAGGTGCAGGGTCTTAACAGGGTTTCTTCCTCTTTCTTGTTTTCTTTTCAGTGGACATTCTTTCTTCTAATGTCCGTATCCTTTGCACAGGGCGCATTGATCTCGTCCTAATTGAGGTTGGTGGGTTCCGACCTTCGGGGTGACTCAGGATTCTCTTTCACCCCAGCCAAGAATATCCTGGCCATCTCCTCCAGCTTGGATGGGCAGGGTCCTGCTCTCTGAAGTGGTTCGGGGCTCCCTTTCACTCCGGCCAGAAATATTCTGGCCATCTCCTCCCTTTGCTTCTTGTTCTCCTTTCTTTGAAATTCTCTGTCTTCTTTCCTATATTTGTCCTGCATCTCCCATTCTTCCTTCCTTAGCCTCTCCTCCCTGTCTTCCAGAGTTTCCCTAGCATTGAAGACCTTCTCTGCTTGCTGCAACATTTCCCTGATAGAGATTTCTCCCAGATCGTCCCGTTTATGGAGTTTCTTCCTGATGTCGGGGGCTGCCTGATTGATAAATGAGAGGACCACAGCTGATCTATGTTCCTCTGCCTCTGGGTTTATAGGGGTGTGCTGCCTGTAAGCATCAAACAGCCTCTCTAGATACGCGGCTGGGCTTTCAGTTTCCCCCTGAACAATAGTTTTTACCTTAGCCAGGTTAGTGGGCCATCTGGCGGCTGCCTGGAGACTGATCATTAGAGTCTGGCAGTAGACCTGGAGACGCTCCCTACCTTCTGTAGTCCCAAAATCCCAATTCGGGCGTGTAAGTGGGAACGCCTCGTCTATGGTGGGCTGGAGAGTGGTGGGCCTTCCATTTTCTCCGAGGACATTCTTCCTGGCCTCATTGAGGATGTGCTCTCGCTCTTCCATTGTGAAGAGGGTGCGGAGCAACTGCTGGCAATCGTCCCACGTGGGACAATGGGTGAACATAATGGACTCTACCAAACCTATAAGACACTTAGGGTCCTCCGAAAAGGGAGGGTTCTGAGTCCTCCAATTATAGAGATCACTGGAGGAAAAGGGCCAATACTGATATTGTTGAACTCCATCTGGGCCGCTCTCTCCGTTCGCTTGTACCGGTAAAATAGGCACTGCTTCTTCTGAAGTGGAAGATGGAGCTTCTCCGTCTCGTTCCCTGGTCCCTCGAGGCCCTTAATTGCATCCTTCCTATCCCTCCCAGTTGCCTGCCCTCCCCTGTTGAGGAGTCTGGGGAAGGGGCAGCTGCCTGGTCCCTGTGAGGCTCCACAGCCTCATCCTCCTCTCAGCCACATATGGGGGTGGTTGCTCGGCAGGCAAGGAGGGTAGAGGCAGGAACTATCAGGGAGGACTGGCAGTGCACTAGGAATTCTACCCTTGTGACAGGAGAGCTTTAAGCCTTCCCGGGTGACCAGGACTGAAGTCTTTGGTGGGTCAGTGTGCGGTTTCCCCACCAAAAAGGGACTCAGCCAGGACGGAGGATTCTCAGCCAGATTTTCCCAGACAAGGATATAGGGAAATTGGTCAGGGTGGCCCTCGGGATCCTGCCTGGTGATAACAGCCTTGACCTTACTGATAAGGTCCAAGGAAAGAGACCCCTGGGCTGGCCAGCCTACTCCAAAAGAGGGCCATCCGGCAGAGCAGAGGGTGTCTGATACTAAGGCCCATATTCAACCCGTTTCTTTACTTCTATGAAATGAGAAAAAATTAAACCTTTAGGAGTAGCCTGAGTCTGGCCCATAATGGGGATCGTAAGGAAGGAAGAAGGCAGAAGGTAAAGAGTAAAGGCGCCACTCCAAATAAGATGACCAGCGTGTGTGCTTGTGAATGGGTGCCTGTCGTTGCACAGTTTTTTCTTCCGCGGGGGACATGAATTTATCTGGGGTTCGTGGCTGTGACCCCCTTATCCTGTCATGGGAGTCTTTCAGTGGCGGGCGCCCTAATGGCTCTTAACTGCCCGACCCGTGCCCGCGGGGAGTTTCAGTGGCAGAAAGGAGGATAGGAGAGCCTTAAACTAGAGAGCTCAGAAAGAAATATAAATACAAACCACAACATAACATAACAATTTTAACAACGACACTAAGCACACACACCACATCTGATCGTACTCGCTCGGACCTGTCCTTCTTTCACTCTGGTGTGCACCACACTCACCACTTTCACTTTCACTTTCACTTTCACCTTCGGGATCCTCGATACTTCTGGTAATTCTCCCAAAAAGCGTCCACATGGACTGCTGTAGGGTGGTGAGCTCAACCTCCTCTACCTTGGGCGCTAGGTCTCCGCCGATCGGGCTTGCCTTCCTAAGGCTGAGTCACTCGGACCCTAGGGCCAGGGTTGGCTACCTGAACTTCACCCAGGGTCGCTAACCTGGGGGCCGGGACTTCCAACCCAGACTTCCTTGCTCGGGATCACTAACCCTAGACCAGACACAAGGTGGCGACTCTCGCTTTATACTGGATTTATACAGACACGAGGGAGCGACCCCCGAATTACACTGCCCCATCCAGACAAAGAGACTCTGCCTCCATTCGTCCTTTGTTCCCCCAGAAGCCCCCCCCCAAATCTCGGGACGAGCCCCCAAATGTTAGGGTCCGAGACTCCGTGGCTTCCCAGGAAAACCATATGTACGAGCACGGAGATGTAATTCAAGCAAAGTCTTTATTAAGCCAGCTAGCTGGGGTCGACCGTCCTCCCAAGACACGCAGGCCTGGTTAGAGCAATCGACCCTGAAGCAACTTCAGGCAAAGTTTATATAGGATTTTCACAGCCGTTGTACCAGAGCCCGCACATTTTCACACAGCCAATAGCTTTAAAATACCTAACCTATAGATTTAAGCTAATTTATGTGTGTCACCCTCTGGGTGGTACGTGTCAGTTTCCTGATTTCTGTAATCTCTTATTTACACAAGCATTTCTGACTGCTTTCTGTTATCTCTCACATGCCTACTTATCACGGGTCATGCCCTAGGGCGGCAGCCCACATCCCATTATCTGTCTCTGGGCGCCCTTATGTCTCAGTCTCGCCTTGTACCAGAGTTGAGTGGCTCTTACCCAGGAAGTTATAAGCAATGAAGTAATTAAACTTAAGTACTATTAAATTCTCTCTCTTCAATCTTTGATTTCCTCTGTATTTTTCCCTTACAGACCTATCTAGTCCTTCAACTTTATTATCTAGTCTTGATAGTCTGTTTTCCTTTTCATTATTTCTGCTTGTGAGGCTTTTTCTCTTCTTGTTTCAAATTGATGTATTGAATTTTTCAATTCCATTTTCATTTTGGCTCGAGTTTTCTTCAATATTTCTTTCTCTTTTGAGAATTCTCTTTTCACGCCCTGAATTGTCTTTGTCGTTTGTGTGTTTGTATTTTCTTGAGCTTAACTCAGGAGTTTATTATGATCCCTTTGAGTTCTTTGTGTTGTGTGTTCTTAAAGTTGTTGAATTCTTTGATCATGTTTATGATTGTTCTTTTAAAATCTGAATCCTGGGTGCCTCTGGATAGTTCTCACTGTAGAACACTTCTCAAGGACTGGTGGGTTTTGTTGGGGCATATTATCTTTTTTTTTATATATATATTATGTGTGTTTTTGTGTTGTGGTCTGGCCATCTGAATTTCTTTTGTTGGTTGTGTGTCTGGTATGAAGTTCTAGCCTGCCTTTGTTGAACTGAAGTTTAGTTTTGTTTATATTGTTGATGTAGCTTGGTTGTTTTATGATAGTGTATGACTTGTTAGTTGGTCCATACTTCACGGTTTTCACTTTTGATTTTTATTGGCAGGACAGAATTATTCAAAGCTTTGACTAGTCAAGAGCTCTCCAGCAGGGCGAAGGGGCCTACGCCCAGTTCTGGACTATGGGGGATCCATTGGCTGGGTTTCTGGCAGGCTAGTCAGGAGGTCACAGGCTGGATGATTAGGAGGGGGCCTAGGCCAAAGGTTGGGGTACAGACAGTATGAGGAGGGTCTGATTAGCTGAGCAGAGTAGATGTGAGTCCAGGAGCAGGAGAACGTACCTGGTCTGGATGCAGGGCTTGATCAAGGCTCAGTAGTGGGGTTTCAGTTAAGACTAGCAGGAGGGGACCTAGGCCCAAGGTGGGGATGAAGACCTTGTGGGGAGGGTGTAACTACTTATGCAGAGTAGCTGTCAGCCCTGGAGCAGGTAAACGTAGGTGGTTCCAGTGCAGGGGATCAAGGTGCAGTGACAACTTCTTTCTATCACTTTTTCTTCACATTTTTCTGTCTCTGCTCTGCCTCTCTTTGCGTTTGTCTTTCTGTCTCTCTGTCATTTACACACACACACACACACACACACACACACACACACACACATATTTTGGAAGAGATGGAGCAGTCATAGAAAGGATAAGGATGCTAGTAGAACTTTCAAATTTCTAGATTTTGTTTAGGCAAAATTTGTAAACACACCCCAACAACCAAAATTGAATACATTATGTTTTCAGAATGAAATATTATTGCAAATTAGGTTTGCCCAACAATAAGGAACAAATACCAAATATTAAAATTATTTGATATCTTCCCGAAAGGCATTATGATTTTAATACTTCATCACTCTCAGTAACTTACTAGTGATTAATTGTTGACTTTTACTGCATATTATGTGCCAACTATTAACCTATTTGCTTCACAAGTATCAAGCTAGGTAGTTTTCCCCTCAACCCTGTTAGATGGGTGTTATGTCAGGGAGAGGAAGACGGAGAGGCAATGTTGTTCAGTCCTTAAAGGGCAGGCTGGCTGAATCTCATATCTCACATTGTGTGTCACTAACAAGTACAGTGACCTCGGGTGGTTTATTCAGTTCCCAATGCCCCAATATTCTCTTTGATAAAATGGGCTTGATAACGCAAAGGATTATCATGAATATTAATATTAATTAATTAATATTAGACTATATTATGTCTAATATAGTCAGTAAATGTGGTGAGACAATTGCCTAGATATATTGAACGCTGGAAACGTGTTCATTATTGTATTCATTTCCGTTTGCTCCCTGTTTCGACAATGCATCTCTGCTGTTTAGCTCAGTGAGCGGAGGTGCGGTGGCTAAAGGAGCTCATCTCTTGGGTGGGAACCATGACTGTTTCATACATTTATTTATTAGTAGCTCCCAGCATGGTGCCTGGCACACAGGAAGTAGATTCAGGAGCCATTTGAATATGTAAGGTAATGAAGTAAACTGTGATAGTATATCACATCCAAGAAGATCGTTAGCAAATTTTATTATTTTCCTAACCTGGTTTTTCTGTTAATGTTGTTGGAAAAGACTTTAACAGCTCGGATTGCTTCAAGTTGTATGTGTCTGGTGTATACCATACTAAATATAAGAACTCAAATAGTCAACATTTTTCTTTATATGAATAGAATGCCTTTGGATATTAGGAAAGTCTGCTTTAAGTATAAGCCCTTTCTCCTACAGTTTAATTTTCTTTTTAGCATAGAAACAAGCACAAAGGAGCATTTTTTTCTGTGATTAGGTGTTGAGAAAAAAATTTAAGTCTGTTTTTCTCCTCTTTATTAAAGCAGGGCCACTGTAGTAGTACAGTTTGGATAGCCCAGCATGCTTTGTGCCTAAGTGTCCTCTGCATAATGGACATGCAGGACGCTTGTTTTTCTGCTGTGGGCGTGTGATTTTAGTGTTTGAAAAACTAGTGAGCTGGTGTTTGGTGTTATGTCTACACAATTGAGGTCATATAACTATGAAAAAACTATTATTATTGTTGTTGTTATTATTTTTGTCTTTTTGAGACAAGGTTTCCCTGTAGCCCCAGCTGGCCTGGAAAACTCTATGTAGACCCAGTTGGCCTGGATTACACAGAGATCCACCTGCCTCTGCCTCCCAAGTGCTGGGATTAGAGGCTTGACCATGTCTGCCTACCAATACTGTTATTTTCATTTGCAATAATCTTTGTTTACAAGACAAGTGTTGGTTAACTTATGCTCTCTGAATGTGTTGTAAGATTTCCAAAGATGGAGAAAAATGAAACTAAGGGAAAAATGATTAGGAAAATCAGGAAGTTGTTTGTCCTTGATCCTCTGTGAAGAGGTATTAGGGCTTCTGTGAATTTATAGGTTGTAATTTGTTTGCAAGTTTTGTGTAACTCAAAGCAGTCTTCTCTGCTGTTTCCTAATGCATCCTAGGGTAGCCTTCAGGTTTGCAGATCCTGGGAGGATACATTGTTTTCTTTCTCCTTCATTGTAGGCACTGAAGAAGCAAGAAGCTAAAGTGGAAGAGAATGAGAGTGTAATGAAAACCAAGCTGCGGCAAACGGAGACCCAGAAGAGCCAGGTAAGAGTTTGAAAGCAGTCCCAGGTGCAGTGTGGTCAGGGTCAGTGGTGGTGGTTGAGTGGCTTCAGAGGTGTCCCTGGGGTCGTTCACCAGAGCACAGTGGAGCCTTTGTGCCATGAAGTGGCTTATGGCTCTGCCTTCACTCTTGGAAACACATACACACACACACACACACACACACACACACACACACACACACACATATATGCGGTTCATTTACTGCCTTGGTATCTTGTAACATGCTCCTTTTAGAGAGGTGAATTAAGCTGTGTTTCCTTGATGGGAGAACATTGAAAGAACTTGGCTGTTGCAGGTTGATTGGGAGAGACTTACTATTTGACTTACTGCTAGACATTTTGTATATATCCATTTTCTTTATAGAAGATAGGTGTAATTAGCAGCCTAGCTTTGGAGATATCCTCCATTCTCATTAGATGCTAAGGACCTTTGATGTATATTCACATCTGTGAATACATGGAGCCTAGCGCCTTAGCTCTAGAAGGGAATTCAGGGGCTGGAGAGACGATTCAGCAGTTAAGAGCACTGGCTGCTCTTGCAGAGGATCTGCGTTTGATTCCAAGCACCTGGCTGCTAGCAATTGCTTGTAGCTCCAGTTTCAGGGGATATGACGCCCTCTTCTGACCTCTTTGGGTATTGCATGACATGGTGTGCTTATGTACATCCTGGCAATACATTAATACAAAATAAAATAAAAATAATAAATATTTATAAGGGAGTTCAGAGGCCGCATAACTCTTTTCAGTTTTCACATGAGTACATTTTAAGGATGAGCCCAAGATAATGAATAATGGAGACAAATTTGCTGCTGCTAGTTTCACATCATTTTTCTGTCTGCTATTGCCTCTGGAGTGATCTTATAGTTCTCTGTAGAATGTAGTCCTGTTGGAAGTTGAGACTATTGATAGTAGGCGAGGCTATGACCAGTGGGGACCTTGCCTGAATTCAGAGCAGTTTTGACTTATGATTTCGTCCCTCTTTCTTTCATCATAAGAATCAAGAGAAAAATCAGATAATATTTTGTTTGGGTTTAGTGATACCACATAAACTTTGTTTTAATGTGATGTTTATTTTACCAGCTAGATGCATAGTTTTTTAAAATTGTTTATTTAATTACCACATACCTAGAAGAAGCATTTCATTACAACAGCATTGACATATACAATAACAATTTTCTGAGCTAGGATGCATCTCTTTCAAAATTGGCTTTACATTTTTAGGTTTACAGTTGAATTATTACAGTTATACAATATTGTACTCAGTATAAACCCTATAAGACATAAAATTAAATGAGGTTTTAACCCTTAAAAAAGATCTCTATTTCATCATTAAAATACACAGTTTTATACAGAAAAATTCATTTTTAATGCAATTGACATTAAGAGTTTGCACATGCGTTTCTAATCTATATATCTGATTATTACTAGTCACAGTCAGTTACTTTCTGAGCTCCTTGGCATCTGAGCATGGATATAAAGTTGTCAGGTAGATTTCAATGATAATGTTTTTCACATCTGCTAATTATTAAGGAGCAAATTTTTATGATTTGAAGAATTATTTTTTAATCATTCAAAAAAAATTTTTTTAATAACTACATGATTAGAAGCAGCATTTCACTACAGCTTTAACATATTCAATAACACATTCCAGAGCACGTATTAACTCTGCATCATGATGGACTTCAGTACCACCCATAAAAGCCAAGTGCAGTGGTGCATATCTGTAATTCCAGAACTGGGGGTGGAGACAACAGGATCCCTAGAGCTCACTGGCTGGTTGCCTTGTTTCATCAGTGAGTTCTAGAAAGACTCATTGTTTTTGCTGCTAACACTGAGATGTTGGTGCTCAGATGCATAGTTTTTAAAATAATATTTTATTTTTTTATTTTATGTGTATGAGTGTATTGCACCCGTGTCATGCAGTGCCCTTGGAGGTCAGAAGAGGCCATTGGATCCCTTGGAACTGGAGTTATAGACAGGTGTTAGATGCCATGTGGGTGCTCTGGGTCCTTTGCTAGAGCAACCAGTGCCCTTAACCGCGGGCCCATCTCTCCAGCCCCTAGATACATATTTTTTTTTTTTCTGGTGTTTTTGAGACAGGGTCTCCCTGTAGCCCCAGCTGTCCTGGAACTCACTATGTAGACCAGGCTGGCCTTGAACTCACAGAGATCTGCCTGCCTCTGCCTCCCGAGTGCTAGGATTAAAGGCGTGTACCACTACGCCTGGCTTAGATACATAATTTTAAAGAAAAATTATGTAAGTAGATAAAAATTTAGTTTTATGGGCTGGTGAGATGGGTCACTCAGCACAGTGCTTGCTAAACAAGCGTGAGAACCCAAATTCAGATCACTAGCACCGAAATGAAAGCCAGGCTATTAATATCTCCTACAAGCTTTTCTGTTAGTTTCTTAAATTGTGACCCATTGAACATATTTTGCCCATAAGGGCACAGTTATTTTATTCCCATTTTATGTGTTCTTATCTTTTGTGGAAACTTGAGCTTGAACAGGAATTGGAGCTCTCTTGCAGGCTACTGAACCAATCTGAGGGCAGCAGAGAAACACTTTTGCATCAGGTAAGCCCATCCAACTACAGGCAATTTGTTGTTAAGTCTGGAGTGAGTCTCCTTTTCTCTCAAATGTCTTTGTGAGAGGAAAATAAGAAAAACCTAGATCTAGAATGTTTCCCCCCGTCGATATGTGTATTAGCACAGAAGTAAAATATGAAGATTGACAAAAAGCTCATAGAAAACCCCAGCCCGGGTTCCCACTAGGACAATGTGTCTTGCTGATTGCTGTTTTGACTTACTACTTACCTCTCTTAGCAGTAACAATGTAAAAGTAAGACTGGATGTGCTAGATAAAATTTTCCCAGGAGCTTCATTTTTATGCAAGGAGGTGCTAGAGAACAAAGGAGGAGGGAGAAAATGCATTTAACAGACCTTTCATGTTCAGGTCACTTTGAATACATCTTTATTCATGTTTTCAAGATGCTACCTGCCTCCTTTTAACCAAAGATAAGGCTTAATTTTTAGGCATAACATTTTTAGTACATTAGCCTATATTGGGAGTGGGGTGCTTTGATATTTAAAGTTCAGTAACTTTTAATGACCGTCTTACATACAGTGGATTAGGATGGATGTGTTTCTCATTGTCTCTCTCCCTGTGCCGTCTTCTGTTTTGAGATGTGTGTGTCATAATTCCCCTATATGCTGTCTAGGACAGGGTGTCTGTCATTGTAGGTGCTCAGTTCTGCATCTTCATAGCAGCTGCTGAAAATGCACCATAGCACCTGTTTTGCAAAGCTTTTAAAAATGTTTGTTAACTTCGTTCTCCAGTCAGTGGTCATAAGGAATTAATGATGGCAGAATTTGGAATTTCTTTCCTAGAAATTTTTATTTAATTCCATTCTGATTTATTTTTGGAACTCTGATTTGTAATCTTTAATTTCAGTTTTTGGTGGATGTATTGGCAGATTGTCATTTATCTGGATCTTTTTTCCCACTGCTAACTTGATTATGGTTATTGTGGATACATTTGTTGCATCCTAGAAAATTTGCTAGTTTCCCTGTGAAATATGAAGATGATTAAAGCAAGTCATGATTTCAAGAGATTGTAGTTTAGTCTGGCATGTTGGCAAATGCCTTTAATTCTAGCACTCAGGAGGCAGAGGCAGGAAGATCTGTGAGATTAAGTGCAGACTGGTTTATATAGCAAGTTCCAGGCCAGTTGTGGCTACAGGGAGATCTGTCTATATATGAAGTTAAAAAAAAGCTTTGAGTTTATTCAGTGTCACCTATTATTTGTCTTGAGTTCTATTTTGACATCAGAATATACTAAATCATGACCACTTCACTAGAGTTTAACGACTAGCATAACATGTTCACATGAAAGAAAACAGATGAAAATTAAGAAAAAAACAAAAACCCACGGTGCTTAATTGGAGGTGATTTTGGTTCATAATATTGGAATGACCTGAGGTCAAATAGATTTAAAGATGTATTTGAGCCAAATGTGGTGATGCATGCCTGTAATCTCAGAATTTATCAGGCTGAGGCTGGAGGAGTGCTCCAAGAGGCCAGCCTGGGGTATGTTAGAAAAGCCGGTGTCAGAAACACACAAATAAGCAAATAAACAAGCAACAAACAAAACCAAAAAACAAAGATTATGTTGTTGTTTAGTTGTAGAACAATTGCCTCACAGAGAAAGGTTCTGAGTTAAATTCCTAGCACACAAAGGAAAACCCAAAATATGTTGAAGTTCTTTGTCACTGTGGACACAGGGAAGGAGAAGAAATTCTTTATGGAAGGAATGGAAGCATAAACAAAGGGAGCAGAAGACTGAGTTCAGGTAGCATGGAGATTAAGTGGCTTTCGCTTGTGTTACAACAGCCCATTCGAGGTGGATTTTTTCCCCCAGGGAAATCATTTATAACAATTTGTAAATTTCATTTTTTTCTGTTTTTGTGAGCTGATTAAAATTTTGACTTTTGACTAAATGCATTTAGGTAGAAGAACTACGTACACAGCTTGCCAAAGCAGAAGGTGATCGGAAGGGTTTACAGCATCAAGTGCCTTATATTTCCCAGCAGCAGTCAAGCCATCAGGATGATCAAGGAGATGACTGGAGGTTTAGAAGAGGTATAATTCTGCTTGGTGAATGTGTGGGCTTCCATTCTCAGAGGTACACTCCTCACACAGTGCACAGTTTATCCTGTTTCTTAATTACCCACAAAGTTTTCCAAGACATTGGCCATGATTTAGAATCTGATTTTAATGTCTCCTCTGTTTGATTTGTCAGACCTGCTTGTCTTTAGGGGCTTGTACTATGAAGAGCATCTGGTGGTGGAGGCTATCCATTTTCCTGTTCCCGTTCCCATGTTTGTGTACTGGGCTTTGTACTTCAATTGTAAATGTGCCTTTGTTTTATCACTTTTATTTATAATTTTTAATATGTGAACAATTAAAATTAAGATCCTGTCTTTTTTCTTTTGACCTGGAGATTGGTGACAGGCATCTGGGCTCTGCCTGGTTTAGTAGTACTCACAGTAAAATTCAAAGGTATCTGCATTGCTGAGCTTAATTGTCCCTGTTTCTTTCTTTTTCTTCTCAAAGCTCTTCTGCTGAGGTTTATGCCCCTGACCTAGAAGAACCTGACTTAGAAGGACTAGAGTTCTGCCTTACATGTCCCTCTGTTCACGTTCAATGTGTAATGTTGATTTTACCTAGTATCCTATTAATGGCCTTTCCTACTTGGTATTTCTCCCCAGGAGTTATTGAATCTCATGCTTATGCCTGTTGAGAATAACACCTGGGTCTGCTTCCCTTCGCTGTCCTCACCTCAGCTATGCAGATAGAGTAGCTTGTTGGTTCTCCTCACATGCTATTCCACAGAATGTGCAGTCAACACATTTACAACTGAATCCATCCTCTCTTCAAAACATGTTTTTCCAATGCCTTTTAATTTGTGTTCTCTAGTATCATATAGTACATGACAGTACTGTGCATACCTCTGTGAATGTTGAAATCTTGTTTCTGTTTCATGATACACAGTACTGAGCTGGTTTTAATGATGTTACTTCTAGAATGTTTTCTTTCTAGATGATGGTTGAGGAGAGAATAAGAAAAGGATGCTACGTAGCTTTGAGAGTAAGAGAAATTTGCTATTTTCTGGAGTTTTGCGTTTGCCTTTCTTCCTTAATGGAGTTGCAGGAGTTCTTGATACTTTTGTTGAGATGACACAGAAGCTGTTAAAGCTTTCGCTGCTATTGGCTCACCATGTACAGCTATTACTGGTCTTCATATGTACTCATATCTGTAGAATGATGCATGAAATACATACGTAAAAGTATTTGATATTTTGGAGACTTTATTTGTGCTGTCAGCTTTGGAAGGAAGTATTCTAGCTTACCTCATTGACTTTGAACAGAAATTTTTAGCCATATTGGTCTAGAGATTAAGCTTTTTTCCATTTGTACAGAGGTATTGCACTTTGTTGAATATATAAGGTCTTAACTGAAGTCAATAATTTTTTTATTATACGTATTTACTTTATATATCTCTATATTTTTTATGTGTGTGAGCATATTGCCTATATGTGTATAAGTGCACCTGTGCCATGTAGTGCCTACAGAGGTCAGAAGAGGATACTGGAACCCCTGGAACTGGAGTTAGGATGGTTATTAACTACCATATGGGTGCTAGGAATCGGACCCTGGTCCTCTGCTAGAGCAGTCAGTGCTCTTAACTACTGAGCCAACTCTCCAGCCCCGTGAAGTGAAGTATTTTCTAAGTAACACACAAAATGAATCTTTCCCCCTTCTTGTCTCTTCTAAGACACTAGCTATTAATACTATTATCTTATTATCGTGACTAAACCCTATCACTACATGAAAGATATTGTGCTGCTCACTGTACATTGTTTCCGTTATTCATGCAACTATTCTAGAGAGAAAGGTACTATTATTTCCACTTCAGTGATTAAAGAAATTTTTTTCTCAGAGATTTGGAGACTGGGAAGTTCAGATGCAGGGGCTGCATGTGGTAGGGTCCTTGCCACATAAAACACAGTAGTGGCATCACAAGATGAGAAAATACTCCAGAGAGTGAGAAGGCAACTTCTCTCAAGAGTATATGAGACAATCCTCTCATTTGTGAGGAGACTGTAATTTAAAAAAAATTATTTTTAATTGAATTTTGAGGATTTCATACAATATATTTTGATCATATTCAGATGCCCTCTCCTATCTGCATCTCCCCTTACTGCTCTCTGCCTGATTTCATGTACTCATATTGTATACGTATTTTCAGGCCTATCAAATATACTTTGTGTCTGCAAATGCCCTTTAGTTGAATCCATATTCTAGAGCCTGGTTAGCCCACCTAGCATCATAGCCTTAAAGAAAACTGACTTTCCCTGTCCCAGCAACTGCTATTTACCAAGAGTTCCTGAGCTAGGGCTGGGGCATCTCACCTACTTCTCACCTCTATAGTAGGACTTTGTCTGGCTTGAGTTTATGTGGGTCTTATGCATGCTGTCACCTTTGCTGTGACTACATATGAGTATCTGCCTAGTTTTCTG
This sequence comes from Nannospalax galili, assembly GCF_000622305.1. Classification (NCBI taxonomy): domain Eukaryota; kingdom Metazoa; phylum Chordata; class Mammalia; order Rodentia; family Spalacidae; genus Nannospalax; species Nannospalax galili. The sequence goes on from NW_008336391.1 coordinate 180,930, forward strand.
GAAAACACTTTCCATTTGGTCATCCACCTCTTACACCTCTTGCAGTCTTTCTCCCCCCTCTTCACCAGTGATCCCTGAGCCTTGGGAAGCAAGTGTGTCCTATTCAGGACTAAGCACTTAGTGTTCTCTTATTCTGTGCATGTTTCCAGTTGTGAATCTCTGTGTTAATCACCGTCTGCTGCATGTGGAAGCTTCTCTGGTGAGAGTTGAGAGATGAATTAATCTATGGGTATAATGATAAATCCTTAGGAATTGGTTTAATACTATGTTTAGTAGACTAATAGTAGTCGGTTCTCCCCTTTGGCCTGTGACCTCTCTAGCCACAAGTTCTTAGGCCTGATATCAGTGTCAGGTATGGGCTTCATCTTGTGATATAGACCTTAAATTCCATCAGAAAGTGGTTGGTTACTTACATAACATTCGTGCCACTATTGCACCAATGGGACTATCTTTCCAGGTCACTTATTGTTGTAGCTTGCATGATTCATAGCTGGGCAGGGTTGATAATTAATTCTCTTTGTAGTGTGCATAGGACCTTCTAGCACTATGAGCGCTAGCCAGCAGAGATGATGCTTTAAGTCATTACCAGCTTATTAACAATGTGGTCTTACTGTCAAGTTCTGGTGGTTAACCAAGAGCAGAGGCAATGGCCAGTATTGTTTGAGGGTCTATGGTATACTGATTAATAGTTTCAAAAGAGGGAGCCTATTCCTGGCATTGGTCTTTTTCTTGCTAGCCTATGGTATCTGGTAGGAGCAGACACCTGTTAGCTCCTTTTTAATCTCTTTTTATATTATGTATGCATATACTTTGAGAAGATCTTCTGTAGTGGCAGGTTTCCATATGACTTTTCTAGAGGCTTTTAGTGTTAGTTATCCCTCCTCTTACTTGCTTCTCTGCCCTGCCCTCCCATTCCCACCCCGTTTTATCTTTCCTACTCCATTATTCCCTTTTCTCCCTTTGTATCACTGCAATTTATCTCCCCGCCTATGAGGCCTCCCCTGCATGACCTCCTACTAGTTTCCTAACCTTTGGATTTTCTAATTGAAACATACGTATCCAAGGATTCAAAACTAACATCCACTTAGGAGAGAGAACTTGTGGCATTTGCATTTCTGGGTCTGGGTTACCTCACTCAGGATGAGTTTCCTCCAGTTATCTGTGAATTTTGTAATTTTGTCTTAACAGCTGAATAATATTCCATTGTATAAATGGTCCATACTTTCATATCCATTCATCAGTTGACGTGGAAGTTGTTTCAGTTTCCTGGGAAACTGAATCAATTTATCAATGAACATGGATGAACAGGTATCTCTGTAGTAGGATATAGAGTCCTTTGGGTATGTGGCCAAGAGTGATTTAGCTGGGTAATGTGGTAGATCTATTTCTACCTTTTTGAGGAATCTCCACATTGATTTCCATAGTGGATGTACCAGTTTGCACTCCCACCAGCAGTGAAGAAGCATTCTCCTTTTCTCACATACTTGCCAACATTTGTTGTCATTTGTTTTTTTAAAAAATTATTTAATAACCACATAATTAGAAGAAGCATTTCATTACAACAACATTGACATACTCAGTAACAATTTCCAGAGCTAAGACACATCTCTTTCAAAATTGGCTATAAATTTTTAGGTTTACAGTTGAATTATTACAGTTATACAATATTGTACTCAGTATAAACCCCATAAGACATAAAATTGAATGAGGTTTTAACCTTTAAAAAAGATCTCCATTTCATTATTAAAATACACAGTTTCATACAGAAAAAAATTATTTTTAATGCAGTTAACACTTACTTGCTTTTATATTAACCATTCTGAGAAGGGTAAGATAGAATCTCAAAGTACTTTTAATTTGCATTTCCATGATGACTAAAGATGCTGAACATTTAAAAATATTTCTTAGCCATTTGTATCTCACCTTTTGAGAACTCTTGTTTATTTCCTTGTCCCAATTTTTAATTTTTTTTAATGTTCAGCTTTTTGAGTTCTTTGTGTATTCTAGAGACTAGCCCTCTGCCAGAGGTATAGCTGGTAAAGATTTTCTTTTTTTTCTTCTCATTTTGTAGGTTACCTCTTCACTCAAATGGTGTGTCCTTTGCTGTTCAGAAGCTTTGTAGTTTTATGGGGTCCCATTAGTCAATTGTTGTAGTTAATGCCTGTGCTGTAGAAGTCTTCTTTAGAAAGTCTTTTACTGTGCTGATAAATTCCAGTGTGTTTCCTACTTTTTTCTGTATCATATTCAGGCTTTTAAATCTCATGTTGAGGTCCTCGTTCCATTTGGAGTTGAGTTTTGTAAAGCATGGTGAGAGATAGGGATCTAGTTTCATTATTCTGTATGTTGTTAGCTAGTTCGATCAGCACCATTTGTTGAACATGCTATGTTTTCTTCAATATGTACTTTTAGCCCCTTAGTTGAAAACCGGGTCACTGTGGAATTTGATCCAGGTCCTAGGTGCTGTTCCATTGATCAGTGTGTCTGGTTTTCTTTTTAAATTATTTATTTAATAACCATATAATTAGAAGAGGCATTTCATTACAACAACATTGACATATTCAATAACAATTTCCAGAGCTAAGATGCTTCTCTTTCAAAACTGGCTGTAAATTATTAGGTTTACGTTGAGTTAATAGAGTTATACAATATTGTACTCCACATAAACCCTTTAAGACA
>NW_008336391.1:185704-232049 GCF_000622305.1 Nannospalax galili
CATATACATATTTTACAATATGTACATATGTAAGTATATATATGTGTCCACATTTCTAACTGTAGATTTTATACTACTATATGTTGTGACTAGGAGATACCCATATCAGTGTTCTATTTCTCATGGTAAATGTATTATATAATCATAGTATTGGGACTTTTTATATATACATGTAGCAATCTGCATATATTTATAAAAATATATTTATGAAATTTGTGAGTACATACATTAATGAAATGAAAGCCTGTATTTATATGACAGAAAATGAATCCATGCTCAGATTGGAGACTTTGAGGAGAGAAGTGCCTGTGGTCAGACATACCTGCTTTTATAGCTAGCCTTACTGGAACCCAGCTATTCCCATTCATTTGCACATTGTCCAGGACCCTTCATACTTTCACAGGACAGTGGCAGAGCTGAGTAGTCATGACATGGATTGTATGGTGAAATACCTTTTTTTTTTAGTTCTTGTGTTTTTGAGATAGGCTTCTCTATGTTGGCCAGGCTGGTCTTTCACTGTGATTCTCTTGCTTCAGCCTCTTTCCAGCTGCAATTGCTGGTGTTTGCTGCCACATCTGGCTGGCTAAAATGCTTGTTATCTGACTTGTAAGAGAAAACCTTGCTGTCCTTTGGTCTATGGGATAAATTCTAAGATCCTTGGCGATGTGTGAGCTCTGTGCTGATTCTGTCTTTTCCTGCCCTCATACTTATTGTGCATGGAGCTACCCAGATAGCAAATCCAGTTCTGTTTTGCTATGCTTTCTGCTCTCTTTTATCCAGAATGACACCTCAACTCCATCTTTTTTTGTTTAATGAAATTCGTATTGTATAATTAGAGCTTAGCTCCCCTTTCTTACGTCCTGCTTCTCAGGCTTCTTTTTGTTGCCCTCCCTCACGGCTGTTCTTAACTGTTGAAGAGCCTGTCTTCCTTTCACTGTGTGCAATTTTGAGCACTTTAATATTCTGAAATTGGGATATATTTTGAAAATTATGTATAAATTTGATTTGATAGTGTTTAATTCATTTCTTTTCTAGAAAGAAAATAAGTAGAAAAAACAGTAGTTTTGAGTTGTTAATATATATTGTATTTGGTAATATTTTAGAGTAAACTAAATTTTTGTATGTTTTTTTCTGTTCTTGTACTGCAAGCTCATTGAGAATGGATTTTTTAAGAAATCTTATCTATCTTCTTATTTGAAGAACATTATTCAATATTCTAAGTATCATTGATCAAACATTTCATGTTGAATTAAGTAATAAATTAGTTTATATTGTCCAGGGTTATAATTTTAGGTAATAGTTTATAGAATAGGGAGAATTAATGAGCTAGCAGTAAATTTTACTCAGAGATTTAGGAGTATCATTTGTTGTCTATGTCATAAGAAAAACATTTTCATTGTGTAAGTTTCAATAACTATTTAGCTATAGTAGCGTAGTTGAATTAAGTATATATTTTTTAAAAGTTTGAAAGTAATCTAGGAATGTGAGAAATTTAATGAACAAAAGATACAGGATTTTCCTTTATTAGAAATAATTATATTAGAAATCAGATAACATTTAAAATATTATTAGTAATATTGGAATTTTTGAAAACTACCTGAGCCTTGATACTACATTTGATCTTGTTCGAAAGGCTGAGAAGCAATTCTCTATGGGACTTGAAATGATAGATCTGTTGAATGAGTGGATTTTGTTAGCTAGAATATTAAGATGTAGCATTAAGAGTATGTCCTCCTAAGAGTGAAGGCTAACCACTGGACTTTACATTTCTCTTAAGGGGTAGAGCTGGAAAAACAGGATCTGGAGAAGCAGATGTCAGATCTGAGAGTGCAGCTCAACTTCAACACCCTGGCATCTGAGCTCCAGGAAGTGAAGTGGTGCATGGAGCGGAAAGACAAAGAGAAGGCGGGTTTGGTAGCACAGATAGAGGTGACTTTGCTATTCTTAATCTGCATTTAAACGATTTAAATTTTATTTAGTAGAATTGCTTAAAGAAATTTTAACAGAATGTTGTATTTTGAGAGTGTTAGCTTGGATATGGATAACGCAAAAGCCGAGTTCACATCTGCATAGCACTCACAGATTCGGTTTCCTTGGAGACTCTGAAGCTAAGTTTTATATTGGTTTCCTTCATTTCATAGTGAAAGCTTCTTCTATTCTTAAATTTGAAATTATTTTTGTTGTAGTAGCAATTAAGCCTTTTTTTACATAGAGAAGGGACTTTTCTTTGAGGAACAATAGTTTCGGGGTTGAAATTGGCAGATGGCATAGTGAAAAGAACCTACTGATCTGCCTTTGGGACTGTGAAGATTTTCAAGTCTGTGGCTGTTCTTCAGGAGGTAGAGTTTTGATGCCTCCAGGAGGTAGAGTTGTGTGGTGTTCATGAATATGTGGTAACCATGATGAAGCGTAACCAGGCAGCTGCCACTGCCTGCTTGCTTTTATCTGCATAGATGAGGTAATTATCAGAATATATTAAAAATCAAAGAAAAGGATCCCAAGAAAGGAAATAATTCTAATTATAATTATGCAAAGTAGATCAAACATAGATGACACATTTGGAAATAGATATGTATCAGTTCTCCCCTGTATCTGTTTATTAGTGCAGTTGTGTTTTAATTGTACTGAGTTGCTGCAGTTGAAGAGTTTTCATAATTATAATGATAGGTAGAGAATTGATGCTGAAAACAACCGACTTTATATAACCCAGAGGAAACATTTAATGTTTCACCAGTCTGAGTTTCTCTTTCATTTTGTCAGCATGTCATTAAAATGTCTTAGATTCAGTTCAAGATTTAGATTGTAAAGATAAGAAATATTCTCATATTCTTTACAAAGCCTTCTAGATGTTTGATACTTATCAGAAATCATCTCAAAGCAATTATATGGCTTGTAAAGTTTGCTCTATGGGTATTAGGTTAGCCCTTGATCGTGCTGATGAAGGTGTTACGATATGGTTATTTAGCAGAAGTTAAATAGGTATTTAAAAAAACAAATAACCAAGGTAAAAACTCCCGCTGTTAGCTGTTCTTAGCTGCGTACGGATCTTCCTTCTCTTGGTTCTTCTTTTTTTCCTCTCCTGTGGTTTCTTTTCATTTACTTCTTAGGATATAAATTGAACAAAAAGGCCCCCAAATACATGAGCATTGAACAGTTGCTTATAGTAGTTTAGTAATGCTCTCACTCAGGGAACCTGACTTCCCTCTCTTCTAAGTTAATAACCCATGGTGGTGGTTTTCATACAGGTGAGAATGGTTGCATAGGATTTAGTTTGCAAAGCCACTGGGGAGAGAGTTTATCTTACATATCCAGTACTATTTATAATCTGTTACATGCCACTGTTGAAGGATTTGCTTTTTTCCCAACTGTCATTGAAAACTATACTGCAAAGAGGTAGTGTTCATCCCTGAGAAAAATTATGTTTCGTTTTTTCAGGGACCTCTCCTCTTCCTTCCCTTTCCCTGCAGGTCTCCCCCTCTCCTTTTTTTTTTTTTCTTTTGAGAGAGAGTCTCCATTTGTAGCTCAGGCCAGACTTGCACTAACTTCGTAGTCCAGGTTGGTCTGAAACTCCTGCCTTAGCCCTCCAAGTTGCTATGATGATAAAATTTTGTTTTTAACAATAAAAATAATTAAATATTAATTGTTTTAGCTTTAACAATGACATTCAACTATGCCGTTTATTTTTCATATCTTATAAGGACCCTTTGAAGATCTTTTATTCCCAAGCTATTCTCAAAGCAGTGTCTGGTGTAGGCTTCAATAGATACAAAGGTTATGGGTGACTAAATTATAACCTCTAACAGTTGAGGCTGTCTCGAAATGCAATTGAATGTCATTTGGTTTCCGCTTCATTTTTATAAAATATTAAGTAATTGGGGCGTTTTGGCCTATTGGTGCCTTATGTTCTCCATAGCCAAATAGAAATTAATCTCCTTTAGTTGCCTGTGTGTGTGTGTGTGGTGTATGTACTTGTTCATATGTGTGTGAATATATACTTCCTGATGGATGTGAGTGCATGCGTATGTACCTGTGTGCCTGCATGTGTGTGTGTTTATGCCAGAGGTTAACCATGGGTATTCTTCTCAATGTCTTCTCCACCTTACTTTTATACCTTTAAAAGAACATTTATGTATGTATGTATGTATTTATGTATGTATGTATACATGCATGTATGTATGTATTTATTGTGTGTGTCCGTGTGCACAGATGCCACAGTGAGTATGTGGAGGTCAGAGTTAGTTGCTGAAGTCAGTTTTCTCTTTGCAGCATGTGGATTTCAGCGATGAACTCAGGTCAGGCTTGATGTACTGAGCCACCTTGCTGACCTTTCACCTTATTTTTGGAGATAGGTCCTCTCACTGAACTTGGAGCTCACTGATTCAGCTGGGTTGGCTGGCCAATGATCTTCAGGGATCCACCTGTCTCCACGCCCTCAACCCCCAGTGCTAGAGCTTCCAATGTATCACTTCTTACAGTTCTCCTATACAACCTTACATATATTCTTGCCAAGTAACATTTTTTTCTTAAATTTCCTAAATTTTCATCCTTTATTTTGCCTTTGTTTCAATTATTTACTCCTTTTGTAATGTCATATTTTTTTGTGGAAATCACAACAGATTTCCTCCCGGAAGCCTTCTTGGTTGTATCAGGGTTAGTGATCATCTCTCTTGCCTCGTAAGTCTTTTGTCCACATCACTAATATTCTTTTGGTACCATCTTTGCATTGTCTTGAAGTGATCTGTATATTCCTTTACAATTTCAAGTAGGTCAAAATAAGGTAGAAGAGGAGCTAGGATTAAAACCAGAGGCCCTGTCACCAAGTCAGGTGACTTTGATGTTTTTATCTTGGTGAAGACATCATTTCATATTTGGAAACTTGAATTCTATATCCTGGCTCACGTAGACAGTTCAACGTGGAGGAGAGCAAGGTGCAAGAGTGTTACTTCATCCATTTATGCTGTGGGAACCTGTGTAAGTTTTAAGAAACTTCTCTTGTATGGGGTACCAGCCTCCAGTTTTCTGTATCTAGGTTTTGGAATTTGAAGTAAAAAACCATGCCTCTGAAAGACACAGAGTGACAGGACAGTGACATCTGAAGGGCTGCTTGCTCTCAGCTGCACTGAGGCTCGCAGTCCCACCTCCCTTTGCAGTCCTTGTAACCAGAGGCCCTGTTTATCTCAGCTACTCTTCTGTCCTTACTCCTGGAGAGAGTTTTACTGGCATTGTTCATCTTTCTAAGAATCTTTTCCTGTGTTTCCACTCTGTTTTTCAATCTTTCATTTCTTTTTGCTTTGATATGTTGCTATGCATAGATTTTGCTGTGGGATATTTACCAGTGTGCGTTGATGTTATAATGCACACTTGTGGCATTTCTGGGAGCCTCTTATGAATGAAAGGGTTGTATCTTTTTCTGCTCCTAAGTGGTTGTGGGTTAAAATCGGATTTACTGTCTGTCTCACTGTGCTACCAACACAATGTTCTAACCTATACTATGTGCTCAGTTAGAATTTCTTGGCTACTATGATTAAAGGAAAAAAAACTATAGGTATTTTACAAGCTAACATTTGTTGTTTAGTCTTTTTTTTCAGTGTGTGTTGTGTATGTGCTTGTGTACATGGTAGGTGTGTGTGTGAGTGTGTCCATGCATGCACACCCAGGCTAGAGGAAAACATCAGATGTCCTACTCTATACCTCTCTACCTTATTCCTTGAGACAAGGTCTTCTCTCTGAACCTGGAACTCCATTGAAAGCCCCAGTGATTCTCTTGTTTCTGGCGTTTACATGGGTGCTGGGAATCTGAACCCAGGTCCTTGTAGTTATATACCAGGTGCTCTTACCCACTTCTTCAGTCATTTTTAAAAGCACTCTGGTTTTTGGAAAAGCTGTCAATCTTTAGGGGGATGTTTGTTTGGTCTCACTAATTGGATTAGATTTTGTTGATCCAGAATTTATATTGTAAGCAGTAGTCCTTTCTGCTGGTTCAAAACAGTGAAAGTAGTTCTTAGAAAACTCAAATGAAAGGAAACTACATTTGGGTTTGCATAATTTATGTTTCAAAATGTAGGATTTTATAATGGTAAATGCATAGAAAATACGAAGCATTTTCTCCTTCTAAACTCAAGTTGAACCTCATTAACCTTGATGGGCTATTTGTATTCATAAGAATTCCAAACATCCTTGATAAGTGATTCCCTCTGGTTTAATCTCTGCCTCCATCTTCCATCAACTTAACTCTTCTTGAAAAAATTTGACTTTTAAATTCAACTAAGAACTTCAAGGAAAGAAAGAAAAAGAAAGAGAAAAACTATCAAGATGCTGAACATAACTTAGATTAAATGTTGAAAGTAGTAATTGAGTGACAACTGACATGATTATTCATAAGGAAAAAGTTAGGACTGTAGTGTCAGGAGGTGTTTTTAAAGAGAGAGAAGATAGTGGGAAACAAACAAACAAAAGTTTTAGTACACTAGAAACAGGGAAGGTTGGTTCTTTGCTCTACTTTAAACACGAGTTCTTTTTATTCTTTCTGAGAAAATGTCTCACTATTATCACTATGTTGCCCTGGTTGGTCTGGAACTTACTATGTAGACTAGGCTGACCTTGAACTCATGGAGTTCCTGCCTCTGCTTCCCAAGTGCTGGGATTAAAGGTGTGGGACAACACACCTGGACAGTTCTTTTGGTTCTTACGTTTCCTCTGCAAACCTGCCCTGGTAGTTGTACAGTAACACCTCCTTCAATACTACCCTTAATAGTAAGGTTCTTGGAGGTACAGCCCTAAGGAACTTGGTCTGCCTGCCATTAATTCCCTCTTTAAGATCTTAATGATTTTTTTTCCTATCCCAAGTATATGTTGTAAAATAAGGCACTACTCAAGTATTAAATACCTTTTAGTATCCAAGATAGATTAGTATGAAAACATAGAGGCAAAATTTATTGAACTTAGTGGAAATGAGATCTGCTTCTGACATTGGGACAAATTGTTAAGTCTGTAAATGGTCTCTATGCTCAGGGTTTTAGAAAAGGTGATGTGGCAGAGAGACACTAAAGCAAAATTGAACCTTACATTTTCTGGTGGGTTTAGTTTAATTCTCACATCCTTCCTCTAATATGAAAAAATAAGAGTTTTAGAAGTTTGGGAAATATGAGTAGACATTCATTTCCTTAGCTTTCTCAGTGGCATAATGAATTCTGTAAGGCTGGAAAGTACAAGTGGGTTGAATGTCTTAATTTTTTTTTCTTTCATGTATCATTAATATTTTGGAAGTTTATCATTTGAATGAGATTATCAAATAAATAATTCAGAAATAAGAGTATATTCAAGTGTGGCATATCCTCAGTTTTGAAACAAAATTTACACACACATATAAAGATAAGAATTATATCTGTTGTGTTTGTTGTGCATCACACACACACACACACACACACACAAGAAGGGGGAGAGAGAGGATAGTGTGGTATATCACTTTCACAAGATATGAAGTGTTGATAACTTTATTAGTTTGATTTAATGTCTAAAGCAGTTACAAACATGAAATACAGCTTTAAAACCACAACTTGCCATGGAAGGATGGGTGCTCTGAGACAAATGAGGCGTGGTTGTAGCAGCATAGAAGTACTTGACTAGCACAGGTGCTGTTAAAAGGGGGTTAGGAGGTTTTGTAGCATGCAGATTTTGACTGCTCATACATTATTCCTGTAGTCTTTATAGTTACCTTATCTTTAGAGTAATTTTAATTTCATAGCATATCATTTTAAGTAGCAAATTAAATTGTTTTTTATGTTTGTTTCAGGCAGCTTTCTACAAGGGCATAAAAAGACATACAATTGTACTGAGCTTTAAAGAACAAAAGTTAGTAGGCCTGTTACAGTCTTTAAAGTTTTCAAATAGTACAAACCACCCCTGTAAAAAAATAAAGCTGAATTATTCATATACATTAAGAAAACATTGTTTTAGGGACTGGTGAGATGGCTCAATAGTTAAGAGCACTGGCTGCTCTTACAGAAGACCCAGGTTTGATTCTCAGCACCCACATGGCAGATGATAACTGTCTGCAACTCTAGTTCCAGGGGATCCAACTCCCCCTCTGTCTTCCTTGAGCATTGCACGACACAGGTGCACTTACATATATGCAGGCATAACTCTCATACACATAATAAAAATAAATAATAACACTTACCTGGCAGGGGAGATATCATGATCATAAAGGTGGTTTTCCCAGGGTAAAGCTCATCCATTGCACTCCAGGAGTGTGGCTGCTAACAACTGTTCAAAACTCTAGTTCCAGGGGAATCTGATGCCTTCTTCTGACCTCCCCAGGGATTGCACAACATGGGTACACTTATATACATGCAGGCAATACACTCATACAAGTAAAAACAGTATGTGAAAAATATTAAAAAGGAAAAACATTGCTTTAGATATTAATAAGTAACATCAGTAATTAAACAAAAGTCAGCAAGTTTTTTGCCCTCAGATTCATTGACTACATTAAATTTGCTGTTTTTCATGTAAAGAATAGATCTGTATCACAGGTACAATTTCTTTTTTGAGGAGACTTATGATCATACGGGATTAGAATTAGGCAAACTTTTGTCAGTTCTGTCTTAACAGGATAGTTTTTGCCTTTGACGGTGGATTACCTTTATGCAGAACAGCTGGCTGAAACGTGGTATTGTTCACTTTTCTAGTTACTGTTACAAAATGCCTGACTAAAAGCATCTTAAGGGAGGAATGGCTCATTTAGCTTACAGTTCAAGGGGTTCATTGTGTTTTGACAGAGAAGGCATGAAAGTAGCTACATGAGGCAGCTGTTCACACTGAGTCCTCAGGAAGGGGAGAGGGCTGAATGCTGGTGCTCCGCTCACTCTCCTTTTTTACTTACTTTGGAACCTTAGTGCATGGGATGATTCCACCCATATTCTGAATGTGTCTTGCCTCCTAAATTAAATGCTTTTGAACACATCCTCATAGATACACCCCAAAGTATGCTTTTCATTGTGATTCTAAATCCAGTTAAGCTGACAGTGAACATTAACTATCACAGATATATGTTAAAAAAAGAAAAGAAGGCATGAGAGATGCTCAAGCAGAAATGGCAGGAGACTTCAAGTATGTTGTTGCGGTTCCAAGTACAGAGTGGTGGTTTGACATTTTGCAGTACTTTTCTCCCTGTAATTGTGATTCACAAACTGAAGAACTTAGGATAGTCTTTTGGTTTCATTGAAGAGGAAGAATCCTGGAAAATATATCAGATTTTTAAGTTGGGTTACCCTAAGGGTTAAACCCTAAGAGTCTTGGTGACCTGAAAATATACTTAAGACTCACAAAGACTGTCATATTGTAGCATAGCTTAAAATCTGCTTTGATGTTATCTGACCCTTTTCCAATGGTCTCTTCCAAACAAAATCTGTTGGAGAGATACCATCACCTCAAACCTTGTATTAGTTCTATAATTTGTCATACAGTGCCTGGCATTTATTTATAATTTACCAGGCATAGCAGGAACAAATCTACACTATCAAAAAATACAAGATAAAAAAACCAGACCAGGAAACAGAAATAGGCATATATATGCTTTAGAATTTGAATTATCAGAAATCAATTTTAAAGTCACTAATATGTTAATGAAATTAATCATTCTAGTGAAGAATATGAAGTTCTAAAAAGAATCAGCAAGAAATTCAATCAAAGATTAATAGCTGAAATGGTAGGTAGGGTTTATGGCTTCATGGAGAAAACAAATGTCATGCATGTTACCATACTGACTCTGAATAATCATAGAGACTCATTTATTGTGAACACTGAAAGCTTGAGCCACCTCTAGATGGCTGGCTTGGGTTCAGCCCTTAATCCATTCATCTAGTTATTTATTTATTGTTGTTGCAGTTAGTTTTTTTTGTTGTTGTTGTTTTGTTTGTTTGCTTGTGTGTTTTTTTTTTGTCAACTTGATACAACCTGGAGTCACTGGGCTAACTGAACCTCAGCTGAAGAATCGCCTCCATCAAATTGGTTTGTGGCCACGAATGTGGGCATTGTCTTGATTGCTAATTGACATAGTAGGGCCCAGAACACTGTGGGAAGCATCATCCCTAGGCAGGTGGTCCTGGGCTGTATAAGAAAGCTAGCTGAGTGAGCCAGAGGATGAGCCAGAAAGCAGCCTTCCTGTATGGTGTCAGCTTGAGCTTCTGTGTGAGTTCTTGCCTTGACTCCATTCAGTGATGGATTGTGACCTGGAAGTATAAGCCAAATAAACCCTTTCCTCACCGGGTTTCTTTTAGATAGAGTGTTTTGTCATAGCCAGAGAAAAGAAAGCTACATCAGGGTGGAGTCACAGGGTTCTATTTACATTGTTTTATCATGTAGATGCAAATGAGTACTAGATATCCATTGCTTTTATTCTAAAAACCCCTTTGAGTGTTTTGGATAAGACCCATCTGCTAGCAATACCTTCTTGGAGTTTCTGTTTACCTTGGAATGTCTGTGTTTTCATTTTAAAGGACAGCTTTGCTGGGTATAAGACTTCAGTTGCCTTTCTTTAAACCATTAGAATATGTCACATCAGTGTCTTCAGATTTCTGTGATTATTCTTTTATTTTATTTTTTTGAGACAGGGTCTTATGTAGCCTCAAACATGGTATAGGATTAAAGCTATGCTTTTAGCTGAGCTTGTAAGAATTAATTACATTAGGATTCAAATTATTGTAGGGCAGGTTACACTATTTCTTAGAAGGAGTACGTAGTTCTGAATGTTCTCAAACCATATGATTAACTTGGTTTGCAAGGTTATATAGAATTTCAGTTTGAGGAGGTTTGTTACAGAGAGTCTTTCACATTAAAATCCTTCCCACAGACAAGGCAAGTAGCCTTGTCTTTCCTGCTGTATTTGATGGGACACTGCTATCATACTTTCATTTTAAAAGTGGCTTCCTTTATTTAGCTCTTTGAGTACTTTGACTATAGTTGATTTGAGGTCTTTGTCTGATAAGGTCTGGGCCGGTTCAAAGGCTGTTTCTGTATTTGCTCTTTTTCTTTTCTATGCCACATTTATGTTTTACTGAATGTCATAATTTTTGTTGAGCCTAGCTATTTTTAGGTAATATATTATTTACTTTGCAGTGATTAATTCCCCATCCATTTTTTAAAAAAATTAGTGAATTGGATAGAGCACTTCATTTAAGCCCATTTTTCTGTGTAATGTGCAGTCTTTGATGTCACTTCTCCATCGTGTTTGTAGTTTCTTAGCTGGGATCTCTCTGACACTCTGGTTCCCTGATCTCCCCATTAAGCATCTGGCTTTCTCACTGAGGCTATCTCGCCCACCATTTCTCGCCTTCACTAAATTTAATCTGATTGCTCTTTCATGACAATGTACTGTCTGACTTAGACCCGTGCCTATTTTCAGGGCAGGCTTTTGGAAGCATTTGGAGGGAAATTCTCAGATTGGGAGGAGGTTGGTGCTCACATGCTGCTCGCCACTGATTATTGTTATCACTGAGCTTTAGCAGGTTCCTTTAATAAATTTTTCTCTCTTTGTTATGTGACTTTAAGATAATTTCCAGACATGTTAAATGTTCTTTTAACTTATTATTATTATTATTATTATTTTGCTAGTTAAATGGATGTTTTGCTAGGAAAGTAGTTTTCTGAACTACTTAAACTGCCATTCTCGAAGTCCTACCTCCTGAGCAAGCTAGTGTGCCGGTTGGAAAAAATGTGGATTCCTAATTGCAGAAAGACACATAAACAAATGATAAATAAACAAAAATTATAGAACACAGAAAAATTCCTAAGAGACATTTGAAGCATCCTGAGCAATTCTAAGTTTCCAATTCAAATGCAATTGTAAGAGACCAGGAGAATGGGGCAAACAATATTTGAAGAAAAAACACACCAATCCATACTTTTAGATTTTGTGAAGCCAGACAAATCAGTGAAAATCAAAGCTATTATGGCATTGTAGGATTCATAGTGAATCTCATCATAAAGTTGATAAAGGAAAAAGCGAACAATTTCAAATTAGGGGCAGAAAAAGGAATGTTGATAGGTTAAAATGTAAGCCAGAGTAATCAGATCTTCAAATTGCTAAAAAAATTTTGCCAACATGGATCTAAACTTATAGAATATATTTTGTATAGAGAAGGTGAAGTAAAGATATTTCTGGAGAGCAAAAAGTGATGAATTCATTTTGACCAGAAAGGCACTAAGGGAAATATTAAATAATTTTTTTTTCTTGAGACAAGGCCTTCCTGTAGCCCCAGCTGGCCTGGAACTCCCTGTGTAGAATAGGCTGGACTTGATTTCACAGAGATCTACCTACTTCTGCATCTTGAGTGCTGGGATTAGAGGGGTGTGCTGCCTCATATGGGTTATTAAAGTGGTTTTTATCAAGGAGAAAGAAAAAAAGTGTAAGAGGGAGCAAGAAGCATGGGGGTAAAATTGTGGAAGAAGTTAATATTGACTTAAAACAATGATAATGTCTTGCTATATTTAAACTACTCACAGAACTAAAATTAGATTGGTCGTACTGCTTAATTTGAGCTGTATATTGAATTAGTGTTTTAGATTTCTTTAAGTTGAAGAGATTTGCAACTTATTAGTAAGTCAAGGATGGATATAGTTATCTTTCGGGTACCACTAAAAGAGCACTAATGAATATGCAGCTGTCTAGTTTGTACAGGAAAAAAAGTAAATATACCTTAATTATTTCTAAAAGAAAAGAGAATAGCTTTACAATATTACCTTAAGCAAGTTTTCCTAGCTAGGACATCAAAAGCATGCATCATAAATGAAAATATGTTTTTGTTTTGATACAAGGTCTTGTGTAACCTAGAGTAGCCTGGAACTTGCTATGTAGCAGAGACTGGCCTTGAACTCCTGATCTTCCTGTCTCCACCTCTCAGGTGTTGGGAGTGCAGGGATACACCCTCATGCCTAGTGGAAATAGTTATAAATTACACTTTGATAGGGGTGAAAATGTTAGTTCTATGTTAGGTACCATTTGGAAAATGATAAAACAAGAGAAAAGAAAAAATAAATACAAGCCACAGGAGGAGAAAATATTCACAGTACCTACATCTGTTAAAGGATTGATAGTATGTTTATGTATCTGTGCTTGGATTATTTCAGAAGTTTTTACTGGCCTAATATTTATAAATTACTCAGTATTATAGCATAATCATCATTATCTGAAGAGGAGGTGATAAATAACATGAAAATTTAGTATCTCTTACTTAAGGAAACTCTTAGTAAAAGCGACAAGTAGGAAACTTGGTACCAGAGTATCTATTGAAAACCTCTATCAACACCATGTTTACTAGTAGAGTTTGGTTGTAAATGACCCTTAAACTAGATATTTGGAAAAAAAGTAATGACTTACGTTTAGTCATTACTCACCATTTTGTCACATTTTGTTTTTATTGAAAGCAAAATTTCTGTCCTTTTCAAGTAAAATATTTAAAAGTTTAAAGAGATAATAAGAGGGGACTGGAGAGATGGCTCAGCGGTTAAGAGCACTGTCTCCTCTTGCAGAGGACCTGGGTTCAAATCCCAGCACCCACATGGTGGTTAACAGTCATCTGTAACTCCAGTTCCAGGGGATCCAACACCCTTGTCTGCCCTCTGTAGGCTTGAGTGCACCTACATATGTGCAGGCAATACACTCATACATATAAAATTAAACAAAAAATAAATAAAAATATTTTTTAAGAGGAACGTCTGGGAACCCTAATGGTGCAATAGGCCTTAACACAAATGACAGAATGTATCAATTCCAGTGGCGGAGCAATGGGAGGGCGCCAGTGGGGACGGAGTATAAAGATGATTGAGATTCACTGAGATATTCTCTATGAAATGCACAAAAATTCAATGAAAACCAATTAAAATTTTATTTTTATTTTTTAAAAAAATTTTAATAAAAGAAATAAAAGAGTTTTTTTTTACGATCAACATTAGGAACAAAAAGGGGATCTACCTGTAGCTACAGAGGAGAGTAATCTTATGAAGAGTAATAACAAGCCTGTAAGTACACAGGTATAAACCCTGTAGATTTCAAATTCTGGTTTACTGATGTCTGTTAACACTTTTAGCAATGGAAATAGTTTAATCTGTATTGTTTAATGAAGTTTGGCCAACTGTCCCCATTCAAGTCTCTTTGAATTTTTGATTTTAATCAATTCAACTGTAGGTAGAACTGTCAGGTGGCAGTATGATTGGGTTTTGTGAAAATGATTTGATTCATGCCTTGGCTTCTTCGTTGTATAGCACACAGCTTTTTTCTTTGACTGTTAGGTGGTTGTTATGGGTACAGTGTTGATTGAGTTTATTAAGATGCTGTCCAAAGAAACATTTTCAGATACCATTCCTTTTTAAGTCTACTAGACTTAAAACAGAACCTGCTAATTTTTTTAAAAGGATTTTTTATTGTATTTATTTATTTCTGTTTTATGTGTATGAGTGTTATGCCTGCATGTTCGTGTGAGTGTACCAGTGTTGTGCAGTGCCTGTGGAGGACAGAGAGGGCATTGGATCCCCTGGAACTGGAGTTATGGATGGTTGTTAGCTGCCACATGGGTACTGAGATTCGAACCCGGGTCTTCTGAAAGAACAGTGCATGCTCTTAACTGCTGAGCCACCTCTCCAGCTTTGATTTCCTCGTGTGAAAAATAGGAAGCTTGTTTTCATCTAAGCATATACTATCACACATAATAAATAACATGTTAGATTTCTTTCAAGTAAGCCATAATGTTCTTAATGGTGTATTGCAATAATACTACAGGTTAGCTTTATTGAGATTTTTATTGTTCGTGTATGTTACGAAGTTAGGATTAATGTCTTTTAGTTGGATTATGTGGTTTCTCCTATGCGTTTCTGCTACTGCATTGATGCTGCTAAGGTGTTGTAGGAATGTGCTTTTCATTGGTACCTGAATTGGCCTCTTATATTGCATAGCAGAATTGTGAGAAAAGATTGTTCTACCTCATTCAAAAGCAACCCTTAATAGCAATCTGCTTAAACTGGAATAGTTTTATCTAATATATATCCTAATTTTCTTTTCTCAAAGTGTCTACTTTCGTTAAACATCAGAGTTGCAGGGTTAAAATTATTGCTCTAATGGAGTATGAGAAAAATTAAGAAAACACAAATGTATTTTCAGATCCATATGCTGGGTCAGATTTCCCTTGTGTACTGCTGGGACCTAGAAGTTAATTATATGCCCCCTTATGTTTTAATTGAAATGTTCTGAAGAAATACATATTTAAAAATCTTAAGTATAATGAATACCACAGCTAATAAACCAGAAGTTAATATTTCAGTTCTTCACAGAGATGAATGTATTTAATTGATTGAACATTATTTTTTTTACTTTGCTTAAACTTGGTATCGTGTTTCATTAAAAAGTACAATAGTATATGAAATGGATACGTTCTCATAGGATTTGTGGAGAAACAGTTATTTTTAATCACTATTACTTGAGGGACCTAATTGGACTGATGTCATGTATGTGTCTCTTCATTATTAAGAAAAAGATAACAGTAATATGGTTAAATTTATTATGGAATGGAAAGTTATGTAAAAAATATTTGTGACATGACACTAAAATAGCTCCTAATGTTGTATTTTCTCTGTAACTCATTAAAACTGGATCAGTTTAAAAATTATTTAATATGTATTTTTCTTGAGTTTAAGAATTTGCTTCCATATTTTAAGTGTTGTATTAGTTTCTTTTCTGTTGCTGTGATACAGTACCATGACCAAAGGCAACTTATGGAAGGAAGAGTTTAGTTTGGTTTGCAGTTTCAGAAGGATAAGAGTCCATCGGGCAGGAGGCATCGGGCGCTGAAAGCTCAGAGCTGGCATCTTCAATGTCGGATACAAAGCAGAGAGCTAACTGGAATTTGGGTGAAGCCGTGAACTCTCCAAGTCCGCCCTCAGTGATGTACTTCCCCTAGCAAGGCTGCACCTCCTAAACTTCCCCCCAAAGCACTACCACCTGGGGACCAAGTGTTTTAAATACTTGAACCTAGGGGACATTTCTCATTCAAACCACCACAAGTGCATGTTTTACTTCAAACCATTCTGTACTTAAATAAAAGCTTTACGTATTATGGTCTAAGTGAATGGTGGCCTAATTTAGCTTCATGTAGATATATTTTAGGGCTGCAGACTTGCTTTGATTGATTTGAATTCCTTTATTCAAGAGACACTTGTCTTAGTTCTCCTTACTGTGGAAAATTGATTGGTTGTCCTTTCAGTATTAGTTCATAAAACACCTAAATTACACTGAAATGAATGAGTTCTTCAAGATATGCAAGAATATGTCAGACTTATTTCCCCATAGAGGTGGGAATTTCAGGTGAAACTTTGTTAAGTCTGTTAGTTCTTTTGTTTATTCATTAAAGGCAAAACTTTATAATTGGGGCTTTGTGTGGGAAGGACTGTTCTAGGTATTTTATGCAACCCCAGATGCTGATGATATAATTATCAGACCAAACTCCATCCAGGCTTCTAGGAAGCATGGGAAGCTGCTGGCCTCAGAAATAGGAGTAGGAGACTCCCCATAGAACAACAGGGTGTCTCTATGACTTTGTGACCAGTGGTAAAAAGACCAAACAGAATGAATATGACCCTGAGTTTACTTCCACTTTCCGACTCTCTCTATATCACATTGCTTATGGGTATAATTTCTACCCTGAAACCTAGCTCAGCAGAATGCTTGGGTGTTCTTTGTTCACAGGGTCAGCACTAGAGATAACTCTATTTCAAATGGCAGTTTGAATTGAATGGAATTTTATTTTCAAGTGGCTTGTCTACCATTGTTTGCAATATGCCTGTCTGTGTGTCCTGAATGTTGGGTGTTGGGATTAAAGGCGTGTGCCATTGTGCTGCAGGGGTTACTGTGTTCACTCTGGTGAAGAGCTGAGCTTTATATGCCTATGCTTGAGACATCATTTTGTGTTAATCTGAATTTTTCTTACATTCAGATAGATTCTATTTTTCACTGTACTAGGTTTCTAGAAGTTGTATCGTGGTACTGGTCATTCTTTTTTTTTGATTGAGTTTTTATGAGAAATATTGTCAGTAAGATTTGTGTTCTCACTAAAGATTTTTAACCAAAACAATTATACTTAATAAAAAGTAAAACTTTTAATCTATAATAATTAAAACTTAGAAATTATATGTTCCATCGAATAAGTATGATGTAAACATCTATATAATTTTTAAAATTTTTATTTATTTTTATTTTATGTGTACAAGTTTATTGCCTGCATGCATGTGAGTGCACTTGTGTCATGCAATGCTGCAGAGGTCAGAAGAGGGCTTCGGATTCCCCTGGAACTGGGGTTAAGGATGGTTCATAGTTGCCATGTGCGTTCTGAGAATCAAACCCGGGTCCTTTGCAAGATCAGTCAGTGCTCTTACCTGCTGAACCATCTCTCCAGCCCCACATCTATATAATTTTATTGAATGCATTTTTTATTCTAGTACATTAAACAGCATGTGTATAAACACAAAGCCAAAGTTATATAATCGATATACATGTAACTGATAGACCAGCTATTATAACAGTAAACTACAAATTCATAGTTCCATTCTCCCCCTAGAATTCAGAAGGGCTTTGCTCCACACTTTTTCAGCTGTTTCAAAACTAGAAAAGTTAAATTTAACAAGTGGCCTTTTCTCCCCATCAGTTTTCAACAGGAAACAGAAGACTTACAGATGATTGTATTTTCATTTGACTGTAGATCATTTTGGTGTTATTTTTGTAAACATTTTGAAATCATTATTTGAGTCCTTGAAACAGCCTTTATTTGTGACTATTTGGAGTCCTACCTTATAATCAGATTCACTAGTTCACCTTTACTCCTGTCCCTATTATGTTCCCAAGCCCTTTCCTCGGCCAGTGTCAAGGTTAGGGGTCCTTTGATGATGAGAACCCCTGAAGGACAGCAGGTCAGGAGTATTGGGCCCACTGTTGCTTTAGTGATGTTGGGAATTGAATTCTGGGATTGGCTGGTCTGCACATTTGTGTTTCTGTTCCCGTTTTCCCCATCCCCACTGCTCTTTCTCTTAAGTGCTTTCATTAGTAACAGAAATTTATCTTCTTTTGTTCATTTAATATCTAATGTTAGTTTAGGAATCTTCTTTTGAAGGAAGCATCATTGTTAGGAAACTGGTTCAGGTGAAAGACTGAGGGATGGGATGTCAGTATGTGCTAGGGAGCCTAAATTATGAAGAAAAATAAGAGTTGAAACAGACAAGAAGGGATTGTTTGTAATGTATCACATTCATTAAAAATAACTAGTGTTAGGTATCTGTCTTCCCTGCTAGACTGTGTAGCTTCTTGGAGCAGCAGAACATGGAGCCATGTCATCATATTTGTTTTGTCTCTGAGCAGCTTGCATAGGAGCTAGTAAATACTTACTGTGTTGAATAGAAGCATATAGGGTGTTTCCTTCAAAAAAACAGACAAGTGATATTTTCTTTCAGGTCTCTTAAATGCCACCATTTGTTCTTAGGTAAGAAGTCAGCTTTATTTAATTTGATTGCTGTAATTGAAGTCAGATGAAAAAAGAATTGGTTATAAAAGTATTCTTGCTTTAAAAAGGATAATCTTCAACTATTTTTAATGTTGCCATAATATTTTAATACTTGAGAGTTAGCAGACTCCCTTGGTGATGAATCATCCTCAGCTACGTATCTGATCATGTTGATCCCTTGCTGGGAAACGTTTGAAAGCTCAAAGTAGATTTTGATGTTCTCCCACCTCAGTTTCTGACCTTAGTTCTAGTCTTCCTTTAGCATTCTTGATTGATTCTTCTTCATCACTAGCCCCAGTGGTTCTCTGTGGGACTCTGGTGTGTTCTCTTGGTCATGGTGACTCATTTCTACTGGTTCCAGATCTTCTCTTTATGTTTTACTTTGCCTGCGATTCCCTTCTTTTGTCTTTCTTCTTTCTGAAGTGTTACTGGACAGATTAGTTTTTGTTGAATCTACTGACTTTGATCCTGTTTCCATTAGCTAATGTCTTCTCTGCCTGCCTGTTCCATTTGCCCAGCCAGCGTTTCCCATGCAGTATTTTCCTCCGAAGCCTAGCGTACAGTCTTGAATGTTACAGATAATATGTGGTTTATGCCTGGTATTTATTCATTTATTCATTTATTAATTTGTTAATTTATATATTGATTCTTTTTGAGAAGGGTCTTACTATGTAGTTCTGGTTGGCCTGGAAGTCAGAGTGTGGTGGTTTCAATGAAAATGTCTCCCATAGGCTCCAAGGGTTTGGACATTTTGTCCCCAGATGATGGCGCTGTTTTGGGAGGTTTTAGAAGATGTGGCTGTCCTGGAGGACATGTGTGTGGGCTTAGAGAGTTCTTAAGCTTTGCTGGATCTCTCGTTACTGTTTTGCTTCCTGTGCCTGCATGATGATGTGACAACTTAGCTTCTGCTGCTCCTGCTCCAGCCACCTCCAGCCACCATGCCTCCCTGCCGTGACGGATTATAAGTCCCATGGAACCATAAACTCGAATAAACTCTTCCTTCTATAAATTGCTTGGGTCAGTGTTTCTATCACAGCAACAGAAAAGTTACTGATACACAGAGGTAACTTTCTGGAGTCAGTTCTCTCTTCACTGTGGGTCCAGGCTTGTACAGCCCCTCCCTCCCTTCCTCTCTCCCTCCCTCTCTCCCTCCCTCCCTCCCTCCCTCCCTCCCGAAGAGAGTCTTATTGTGTTGCCTTGGCTGTAGACCAGGCTGGCCTGTAATGCAGAGATACTCCTGCCTCTGCCTCCTGAGTGTTGGGATAAAAGACATGAACTACCAAGCCCTTAATGCCTTATTTGTATGAGGAACCTATGTAACTTTTGTAGAATTAGCTTGCTACAGTTGCAGGGGGTTGGCGAGATAGCTTAGCATTTAAGAGGACTTGCTGCTCTTCAGAGGATCAGGGTTTGGTTCCCAGCACCCATTTTAGGTGGCTCACAACCAATGTAGCTTCAGCTTCAGGGGATCTGAGGTCCTCATCTGCCACCCACACATACACTGCATACATTCACAGAGATACAAACACATACACATAAATAAAAATACCAAAAAGTCAATCTTAAAAACATAATCTTAAAAAAATCAGTTTAAGGGAGAGGGTTCTATCGATGTTGTTTATAGATATTAATCACTGTTAATTGTTTTCTAGCTCCTTCTGTGTATTCTTTAGTTGCTTTACTAACAAAGTAAAGAGTTAATGGGTAGGCCTGTGACAGCCATTCATAGAAAGGTGGGCTTTTGCCAGCATCTGAATGACACTGAATGACAGCATCTGAATGACAGGTACTTCTCTGCAGTGATATGAATGAACTTTCTCTAATAAGAAGGATGGTTTACTTTGCTTAGACTGCATAAATAATGCCATTTATGTTGAATACCTGCTTTTTCTCTTGGATTTTGAATTTTGATACATGTTAGGCAGATGGTGCTTATTTGAACAGCCTGTGATTAAATGTTGGGCACTGACCCTTTGATGAGTTTCCCTAATTGATAACATTTTACATGTCCTGTTAAAATTCTATGCTGGAGGGATTGTGCGTGTCCTGTGTAACTCCATTGGGAGAGAACTGGATGCTTGCTCCTGTTTTCCATGAACATCAGCCTGTTTTCCTTTTTCCTTTGCTGGTCTTGCCCAGTATCTTTTCATTTTACTGAACTTTAAGTCTGACTATAATGTGCTGAGTCCTCCATATCCCAAACCTAAGCCCTTTAACATACCTGCACATCATCATTTCTCCCCTTTTGAAGAAAGAATAGACATGGAGTGGAGCTGTATAGAGTTTCAGATTTAGATGCAGCCCTTGAAGCCTTTTGGTCATGTGTGGAAAGGAGGCCTTAGTCAAATGGACATTTCTATGTTTTTTGGAGTTTTCCTTTGACAGTGTTTATACAATGAGAAATAAATAGCTGATGGATATAATGAAGTAATATACTGCTTATTCTTTCTGCTGTAGAGGCTGAGATAATTTTATAACTTCTAAATATACAGGGTTTTTCAGGGTAGAAGATGCCTTCAGGAAATAGCAGTAACAAGTTTATTTATATAAGGAAGAGAGAGTTCTAATCTTCAGAAGTCACAGACGATAATTAGCCTTTAGTATGGTTCAGAATAGAGTCAGGGTGTGGTGACAGACCAGCTTGGAGTTCTAGGTCAACCAGAGCTACATAGTGAGACCCTGTCTCCAAAAAATAAGAAAAGAAAAAAGATTCATAACTGTATAGATCGATCATTTTTGGGGTGTCCTGTCTTAAATGACTCATGTTTTCTTCTAAAGAAGAAGGTGTATTGCATGCTAAAAGTTTGGGGAAAGATTGTAGAGTATGAGATGAGACATTTTGGACTGGCTGTAGTGTAACTTGGATAGGGGCATGTGGAAAAAATCGTGGGTGCTGAGTGCTGGCTCTCAATGTGTGATCAAAGTGACTGATATGCTTGTGTGACTTTTCCTTAAGTGATTCATGGCATATGGTAGGAATTAAGAAACTGTTTAGTTCATTCAGAGTTGGTGGTTTTGTTGTTAAAGTTCAGCAGATGACCAGTTCTGAAAAAGATTTTAAGATGTCAGCATGTTAGCAAGAAATTGGTCAAACAGAAGGAATATGGAGGTTGGAGGCCAGGTTTGAAAGCTAGCACAGAGGCTGTTAAGGGTGAGGTGCTGTCCTTGATCAGTGCAGCAGCAGGAAGTGAGAGAACTGGGAGGTTGGTAAGGTGTACAAGGGACTGTGCAAGTGGTAGGAGGGCCATCCTTAAAGGTGACCGTTCTGCCAAACATGAAGATAGAGCCCTGGAGTTGGCAGCTAAAGAGGCATCGGACTTAGGGTCTTGTAAGGATCAGATAGTCTAGGAAATCACAAACTGGAGTCCTGGGATCAGACTTTGTCCAACTGCTCCCTTGCTTACAGGATGTGTCATCTTGAGCGTGTTTTTTTGTTTCTCATTTTTTATTGAATTTTTGAGAATTTCATAGAATATATTTTGGTCATATTTAGACCTCTTCCCATATAAGCACCTTGCCCTTAATACTCTGCCAGAATTCAAGTACTCTGTTATATATAATAATGCCTATCAAATCAAATTTGTGTCCCTAAATGTTCTTTGTTGTGGGTCCATGCTATAGAGCCTGATTAACCTATCCACTGTCACACCCTTAAAAAAAACTGACCCTCCCTCTCCCAGCAAACTATTGATTACCAGTAGTTAGTTCCTCACCTAGCGCTGGAGCTTCTTACCCACTTCCCCATTTCTGTGCTGGAATTTTTTCTGGTTTAAGCTTACATGAGGCTTGTGCAGGCTGTCACCACTGCTGTGAGTTCATCTGTATGACTGCCCAGCTGTCTGGAAAACTGCTTCCTTATGGTCGTACACCTCCTCTAGCTCTTACAATCTTTCTGCTTTTTCTTCTGCAACAATTCCTGAACCTTTGGTGGCAGAGATTTGATATAGATGTCCTATTCAGACCTGAGCACTCTGCAGACTCTTAATTCTTTACACGCTGGCCAGTTGTTGGTCAATGGGTTAATCACTATCTACTGCATGAGGAAGCTTCTCTGGTTAGAGTTGAGAGATGCGTTTATCTGTTGAGTAACAGGAAGTCTTGAGCAGGTTCTAAGTGCAACAAGTCTTTGTTGCCTGTCATTGAAATGAAGGTGAATTAGGGCCTTAACTGTAGGGGTTAGTCTGAAGGAAGTAGTTCCCTCAAATCTCTGGCACTATTCAAGAGCTCAGTGAATTTTAGTAGCAGTGTAGTTGTTGATTATTGTTGCTAGCACCTTATGTCTGAGGTCTCAGTTTAGTTCCTGTCCTTCAAGAGGCTTTCCAGTCACATTGTAGAATCTAGACCGTTTGGGGAAACTCTGCATCATGTACTAGCCTTAATGCTGTTGGCTGTGATTTTGCCATTGCTACGAATACCTCCTCAAGGACCGTTAAGTCTTTTGGTATTTACACTCTAATTAATCTTTCTATTAACCAGGTGTTTAACACAGAGTAGGTGTAATCATTCACCTTTTAAGTATTTACTGAAAAAATGGACAAGAAGAAAAAAACAACAAAGTTCTACATTTTTTGTGTGCGTTATTTGCCTCGTGCTCATTAATAAGGCTGATTTCTAGAACATCGATAAAGCTTTTAGAAAAAGGGCAAAAGGGAAACCATAGTCACTAGGGTTTCCTGATCTCATTGTAGAATTTTCCACACAAACAAGTACAGAGTTTTTCAGTTTACTGTTTTGTTTGTGTGGACAAGGGAGTGACTCATGTCTTCCAGGATGCCTTGCTAACTGTTCCAATGCAAACCTGTTGCTTTAAAAATGAACTTTGTTTCAGAGGCATCATTATTTAAAAAAATCCCCACACATTTGTCACAATGTCAAACTGACTTTAATCATGGGGAAATGATACTTCACTTTGAGCCCTGATCATAGATTGAGACAGAAGGCTTCCAGGTCAGTTCCAGCTTCATTGCTCTAAGTCCTGTGTCCAAAGTATGTCCTGACTTCAACAGTAGGTTCTTACCTTCAAGTTCTGGGAGGTAATCAAAGGCCGTGGCAATAGCTTGTGTTATTTTGATAGTCTCTTGGACTACCCTGACCAACAACTCAAAGGAAGGTCTCTCCTGTCTGGCACTGTGCTCCTTGCCATACACCCCCTGGGTATACACATGTGCTAATGTTCAAATAGTGTATGTATGTTATATATGTATTTTTTTGGTGTTTTTGTGTTAATACATTTCCCTCTGACTTTTAAAAAATATATTTTATTTATTATTTTTATTTTATGTATATGAGTGTTTTGCCTGCATGTATGTGAGTGCACCCGTGTTGTGTAATGCTGTGGAGGTCCGAAGAGGGCGTTGGATTCCCCTGGAACTGGAGTTAAGGATGGTTCGTAGCCACCATGTGAGTGCTGGGAATTGAACCAGGTTCTCTGTAAGAGCAGTCAGTGCTCTTAACTGCTGAGCCATCTCTCCAGCTCCTCCCTCTGACTTTTTATGCCACCTAAGCCTTATCTCCTCTCTCTCTCTCTCTCACCTCCCTCCTCCTTTTCTAGTTTAAATATCCCCATTTCCTCTTGTTAATACTTGTCTCTTGCTATCCCCCTTCTCTTGAGTTCCTTCTTCCCCTTTACCCCCATTGGTTCTTTGTATGCCTTTTCCTTCTCCATTCCCAGTTCAATACCCCCTTTACCTCTGTTTCCCCCCTTGGTAACTTTTGTTTCCTACTATCCTCCTCTCTCAGGCTCTTTCTTTTCTTTAACCTTCCAGTATCCTTTCCATTTTCCTGGCTCCTAGTGTTACATCAGAATATATACAATCAAATATAAGGGATTGGTGCTAAGCTCTGTGAATGAAGGAGAAAATACACTGCTTGCTTTTCCGAGTCTGTTATTTCACTTAGTATAAGTTTCTAGTTCCATCCATTTACCTGCAGACTTCATAATTTCGTCTTTCTTTACTGCTGAGTAGAACTCCATTGTGTAAATGTACATTTTCATTATCCATTTGTCAGTTGAAGAACATTTACGTTGTTTCCATTTCTTGTGAAAAGAGCAACAACAAATAGGGATGTACAGGTATCTTCTACAGTAGGATGAGTCCTTTGGGTATATGCCAAGGTGTAGTATAATGAGATCATATGGTAAGTTCATTTTTAGTTTTTTTAAGAGTTCTCCACACTGCTTTCCACGGTGGTTGCAGGAGTTTGCAATCCCACCAGCAGAGAATGAGAATTTCCTTCTCCACATCCTCTCCAGCATTTCGTGCCTTTTGTTCTCTTGATCTTAGCCAGTCTGATTTGAGTAAGGCAAAAATCTTAAAGTGGTTTTGATCTGTATTTCTCTAATTACTAAGGATGTTGAATACTTTTAAAAATGTTTCTTAGCTGTTTTTATTTCTTTGTTTGAGAACTCTGTGTTCGGGTCCTTAGCCCATCTCTTTATTGGGTCATTTATTTTCTTTTTTCTTTTTTTTTTTTTTTTGTTTTTTGAGTTCTTTGTGTATTCTGAATATTAATCCTCTGTTGGACATGTACCAGGTAAAGATTTTCTCCCACTCAGTGGATTTCCTCTTCACTTCCTTGATTGTTTCTTTTGTTGTATAGAAGCTTTTTAGTTTAATGAGGTCCCACTTGTTAATTGTTGACCTTAATTCCTGAGCAACTGATACCCAATTTAGAGAATCCTTTCCTACACCTACATCTTGTATGGTACTGCCTTGTTTTCTTCTAGCAGTTTCAGAATTTCAGGTTTCATGTTGAGGTCTCTGATCCATTTGGAATGGACTTTTGTGCAGGGTGAAAGATAAGGGTCCAATTTCATTTTTCTGCAGGTGGAGATCCAGTTTTGCCAGTACCATTTGTTGAAGATACTGTCTTTCCTCCAGCATGTGTTATTGGCCCCTTTGTCAAATATCAGGTGACTGAAATTGCATATACTCAAGTTTGGGTCTTCTAATATGCTCCATTGATCTATGTGTCTGTTTTTATGCTAGTACCATGTTTTTTAAAAAAAAATCTTCATGGGTATGAGTTTATTGCATACGTATGTGTAACTGCACCTGTGTTCTGCAACGCTTGAGATCAGAAGAGAGCATAGTATTCCCCTGGAACTGGAGTTACAGATAGTTTTTAGCTGCCATGTGGGTGCTAGGAATGGAACCTGTGTCCTCTGCAGGAACAGTCAGTGCTCTTAACCACTGAGCCATCTCTCCAGCCCTAGTACCATGCTGTTTTTATGACTGTAGTTCTGTAATATAGTTTGTGATCTGGTATGGTGATCCCCCCCACCCCCAGCTTTGCTCTTTTTTGCCCAAGATTGCTTTGGCAACTGAGGGTCTTTTCTGGTTGCATATGAATTTTAGGATTTTTTTCCAGCTCTGTGAGAATGTCATGGGGATTTCGATTGGCATTGCATCAAATCTGTAGATTACTTTTTGTAGGATTGTCATTTTCACAACATTATTTCTACCATTCCCTCAGTACGGTAGGCCTTCCATCTCCTGGTGCCTTCTTGTATGTCTTTCTTTAAAGATTTAAAATTTTCATTGTAGATATCTTTAATGTCTTTGGTTAGATTTATTCCTAGATATTTTGTGTATGTGTGTGTGTGTGTGTGTGTGTTTGTGTGTGTGTGTATGTGTGTGTGTGTGTGTGTGTGGCTATTGTGAATGGGACAGTTTCCATGAATGCTTTTTCTGAGTGTTTGTTTTTGATATAAAAAGGCTGCTGATTTTTGTAAGTTGATTTTTTTTTTAATCTGCCACTTTACTGGAAGTATTGATCATTTCTAGTAGTCTTCTGGTGGAATTTTTGGATCTCTCTTATCTAATATTGTATCATTTGCAAATAGTGATAATTCGACCTCTTCTTTTCCAGTTAGTACTTTTCAAAATTTCCTTCTCTTGTCTTATTGCTATTGCAATAGTCTTTGATAGGCAGATCAGCAGGAGGGCAAGAGCAAGACCTGGATGGGACAGCCTGTGGAGGATCTAACAAAGAAAGCTGGAGAATTGAGCTAGTCTGTGTGCATGGGATCAGGATGCAGTGTGCAGGTCTCTAATAAGAGGGTATTCCAGAGATCTGGGAGGGAAAGAGCAGGAGTGGGCCTGGGCCTAAGGATACAAGGGGGACCTAGTGCAGGGAGGGAGTGGAGCTGTTCATTCTTCTGAGGAATCAAGATATAGTGGGTGGGATCAGACACTCCAGGGTGGTAGGCAAGTCTCAGGCAGGCAGATCAGGATGCCAAGGGTAAGGTGGGGATGAGGACAGCCTGTGGAGGGTCTAACAAACTATGCTAGAGTATTAACGTAGTTTGGGTTAGGAAGCTAGTCCAGGGATCTGAGTTGGAAGAGTAGGAGTGGGCCTGGTCCCAAGGCTAGAAGGGTGACAGGGTGTAGGGAGAGAGTGGAGCTGTTGAGGGTGCAGGGGAATCAAGACGCAGAGGGTGGGATCTGACTTACCAGGGTAGAAGGCAGGTCTGTAGCATTCATATTAGGAAGCCAGGGGCAAGTTGGGGGTGGGACAGCCTTTGGAGTTTGAGAACTGAGCTGGTCTAAGTGCAGGGGAACTGGACATAGTGGGCAGATCTGGATTTAGAGGGTAGTTCAGAGTTCTAGGGCAGAAAGAACAGGAGTGGGCCTGAGCCCAAGGGTATAAGGGACAGTGAGTGCTGGGAGAGACCTAAGTGTTATTTTTGTTACCTCTGTGTATAGAAAAATAAATATCATTGGGGATAGCCCATGTGAAACATTGTGAGCTTTAATTCCTATACTTGTGACTTCCTTACAATGTTTTTTGAGTGATTATAACAGTCTTTTACTTAAAAGCCACATCGTCTTATTTTTGAAATAAAAATATTTGCTTATTCTCACATTAAAATGTGTATTATTCATTGTAATTTAACATAATTTCCAAATATAAAAATGACTGCCCTTGTTTGGGGAAAGTTAGATTTTAATATACTTGTCTTGATTAGAGAAATAGTCCAAATAAATTCACATGCAGATCTATAGCAGTGATTCATTCCAGCTTTAGGGAAGTGTTCAGACTGATGTCATTGTATTGCTTTAGCTGGACACCACTGTGACCACTTCCCTGGGAAGCTTCCAAATGAGCTTTCAAGCATAGCACCTATCTACAGCATGCTTTGTCGTCAGGTGTCATGCTATTGTTGCTGATTTTCATTTTACTATAGTACAATTTTATGTGCTGCCAGGATGTGAACTGTTACATGATTACTTTGCAGAGTTTTCTAACAATCGGACACATTTTAAATCACTGTTATTTCTCTAGTTGAACAAAGTAGTCAGTTTTTCTAAAGTAACACCCATTGTTTTTCTCAGTCTGTGGCGGTTGAAAAGGTTCACATTTTCATTGTTTTTCACAGAGAAGTGTGAAAGAGAGGAATAGTTCTATAGAAATTATTTCTAACTAATTTGACTGTTTAAGTACATAGAAATGACTCTGGATTGATTTTTAATGAAATTTAAGAGTTATGATTTTCATTGCAGGGACATTAGAGACTGTTGGTTTGTATGGCACATGTCCAGTCTTGCCAAGATTTTATTTTTAATGCTCCATATGGTTTGTTCACAGACTCTAACACATGAATTGGAGAACAGGGAAAAACAACAACTGCAAATGTTGGATCAACTTAAGGAGATCCAGAAGCACTTTGAGACCTGCGAGGCTGATCATAAGCACGCCGACCTCCAGATCACAGAGCTAACTAACCATGCAGAGGATGCAACTAAGCAGGCAGAGTACTATCTCCATGAGTTCCGGAAGTCAGAGGCCCTGAGAGAGGAGACAGAGAAGAGGAGAGAAGACCTGAAAACGAAAGCTCAGGAATGCATTCGACAGTGGAAGCTCAAGCACAGAAAGCTGGAGCGAGGGTTGGAGAAACAAACTGAAACTCTTGAGCAGCTGACAGACAAGAATAATCAGGTATAAGAGCCAAGTTCCTAAGGAATGGTTTAGCTACACTAGCCGTTGGTCATCCATCCTTGGAACAAACACTTTAGAGCAATACATAGAGCCTATCAATAAGTCTTTGAGAAAAGAAGCTTTATGTCCTATTTTGTTCAAGGTAAAACATTATTTAGATTTTTTCAAAGTCTTTTAAATATTTAAGTATTGTGTGGCTTTTCAGAACATGGAGAGACCTACTCCCTGCTTCAGTTTAGCCTTGAGTTTTCTAAATATAATTATTTTTCAATATTCTAATGGAAGAAAGTCACCAAATCTCCCATAACATCATATGACTTTTTCCCTACTGCATCTATTTTAAAATCTCTTTAATTGTATGTTTTACTCTAAGGATAGGTTAGAAAGAAGCTTATTAAAAATGCAGTAGCTATTAATGGGCTATTTTCTGGAAGCAATCGTAATAGGCTTACCTAAATGAGTGAAGTGACATTCTCACTGACTGAGTAGTGCTATCAGGTCACAAGGCTCCTTATGACTATTTGATGCCCTTGTGACCGTGGCAGAAAGCATTTTATTAATCTTGTAGGCATTCACACTATCTTGTCTCTTATGTAACCAGTTCCTTTAAATATATTTGATGCTCATATGTTGATTTTTGACTATCTTTGGGTTGAATTAAACACAGATGTTTAGAAGATAACAAAAAGCAAAGTCATGGTTAGTTTTTCTTCATATTTAGTCTTGGGTTATCATTTGTGCTTTGCTATTTGTCAAGCATATGGAATAATCCAGAAGAGTGATCATTTGATTACTTTCTTTTGAACAACAACAATATTGAATGAATGAAAATACAGTAGAGTTATGTTTTTTGTTTTGTTACTTTTTTCCCCCCCCCAATCTTTTTAGTCTTTTTGAAACAGGTCTCCCTGTAGCCCCAGCTGGCCTGGAACTCACTATGTAGACCAGGCTGTCCTTGAACTCACACAGATCTGCCTGCCCCTGCCTTTCAAGTGCTTGGACTAAAGGCGTGCACCCCATACCCAGCCTAGTAGAGTTATATTTATAAAGTCAGCTGGAAGTACTTAAGAATGGAAGTTGCGTATTTTGGATGAGGTGCCATGATTATGATATTTTACCTCATCCATATGTATTTTTCAGATGTAAGATGAAGGAAGTGATCACTCTGCACTCACTGTGGAGTGCTTTTCATTTTAACTTATCTGACACATGGTGAATGACTGGTTGCTAGGAGGTAAAGCAGTCCTAGAGCTTTTAGACTTGAATATGATCTGCTTTGATCCTAACAAATTTCTTTCCTTCGATTATTCTGTTGTCAGCCTGACTTGGCAATTGATTCCATGAGCACGTCTGTAAAGGAAAGTGGCTAGAGAAGAGAGAGTTGAAGTCGGTTGATTGGGAACTACCAGGAGATCTTACTTAGAGGAAATGTAGAAGGGCTCATGTCATCAGGCAGTACCCAGTTTATGGCATGGTGCTCATAGTTTACTAGGTTGAGTTTTCAGAATATTAAAATTTTTTAAACAATTATTTCCCAGAATACTCCTGATATAATTATTTTTATCTCTTAGCATTGCTAATGATAAGCAAAGAAGTAGTTTTAAAGTGATTGCTGCGGTTCTAATAGTATTATAATTATCACAGCAGGCATTGTAATTTCTCTTTAAAAGCCTTGAAAATTAATGCAGCATGCTGCAGTTCAAGCAATGGTTAATCAAGGAAGAAAGAGCAAGAACTGAAGCTTTAAGTGTCCAGGAAATCGGTGATGTGCAAATACATGCTAAATAATTTTGGAAAAAAATATCTGAGGGCAGGGGAGATGGCTCGTTGGGTAAAGTGCTTGCTGAAAATATAAGGACCTGAGTTCAGATCTCTAGCACCCGGGTAAAATCTGGGTGTAGCATCATGTGCCTCTGATAGCACTGCTGGAGATCAGAGATAGGCATATCCCAGGGGTATGCTGGCCAATCAGTCTATCCAAAACAGCAAGCTTCAGGTTCAGTGGGAGACCCTGTCTTCAAAGAAAGATAAGGTGGAAATAATGGAGAAGATAGCTTAATGTGGAGCTGGGGATGTAAGTCAGTGCTACTGTGATCCCTTGGCATGCTCGATGCTCTGGGTTCAATCCCAAATATGATACACAAAATTTTTCACTGAATATTACCTGTAAAGAATATTTCATTAACTTAAAAAATTTAATAATAATCACAAAGGCACCTTAAAACATTATATAGTCTACTTTTTTTTTGTTTGCTGCAAATTAGTTTTATGAAGTGACTCCAGAGTCTATTTGGAAGTATATTTTAAAATGAAAAAAAAAAAAAAAAAAAAAAGACGGTGACTAAACAGTTGACCTCTGACCAGAGAAAATGGAATTTGATTTTTAGTTCCACCATTATATAGGTCTATGGGCTTAAAAATTTTAGTCATACATTTTCATTGCAACAATTAATTCATATTATGACTGAGTACAATAGCTTCCTCTAAATGCCAACACCATGTTCTTGTATTTCCTAACCTCCAGAGTGTGCTATTTGTTTACAATAGGTAACATCCTCATATACTTTGTAATAATATAGACACAGTTCCAGAAATTAAGGAGAGATATCTTTGAGGGAATCATTCTATTTATCCCACTAAAGAAGATGCAAACGCTCTGTAAATATAATATGGCATGAGTTTAAAAATCTTAAGAAGAGACTGCTTAAATACAGGGATTCGTGTTTGAAAAAGACAACACAGACCCCTGGCCATGAGTTAAGAGACTTTGAGTTAGACTGTTTTCCTGAAATTGGTTTAAACAGCAAGAATAGATATTTTTCTCACAGTGCAGTAAATCTAGAAATAAAATGGTTCAATAACAGTCCTTTGAATTCCAGGCTTTGCTACTCTCTAGGTTTACCCTCTTTCCAGTGTTCCTAGTGTCAATTCACATGAAAGATGGCAATTTAAACTGGACAGTTACAGGCTATTAGTCAAGTCTGGAATTACTTTGGCAATAATAGATACTGACAGTTACGTGCCATAAAGATGCTTTCAGTTAATTGCTAGGCTAGCAGCCACAGCCCAAGATAGTTCAGATATTGTCACTGAGTCTGAAAATACCAATGTCTTAGTCACCAACTCAGTGCCTTGGACACAGGCAGGGCCCCTAGTAGAATGGCCTTAATCTTGAGGCAATTCAAAATAATTCACTTGCATCCTTGTCCTCCTCTATCCTTTGTCTGAGCAAGAATGCTTAGGCATTTGGAAAGGACCTGGTGAAAAACCTTGCTTTTGTTAATTATCTCTACTTTTGTTTGCTGAGTTTCCTACCTCCCATTTGTGCTTGGACTGACTTCAGCTTAGATAGATAAATAATTTGGCTTTCCCAGCCCTAAGAAGCTCCAAGTTAACAGACAAGGCTCATCAATGCGAACTGCAGTTCACAGGTTCCAGGCTCCTCAGTGATGGTTTGAATGAGAATGTCCCCCACAGGCTCCAAGTATTTGGACATTTTGTCCCTAGTGGGTCGTGCTGTTTTAGGAGGTTTTAGAGGTGGAGACTTGCTAGAAGAAGCACATCACTTTGGGGGGGGGGGGCAGGCTTTAAGAGTTCTTAACTAGCTCTCTGCTTCCTGTGCCTGCTTGAAAATGGTGTTGGCATCTAGAGGAAGCTATTGTACTGAGTCATAACATGAATTAATTATTATTGCTATGAAGATGTGTGACTGATAAATTTAAGTCTGTAGACCTATGCATGGCGGAACTAATATTCGAATTCCATTTTTCCGGTCAGAGATCAACTGTTTAGTTACCTTCTTTTCTTTCTTAAGTTCTCATATGTGTGCACATTGTATGTTGCGCATGTTCTCCCTTACCCCTGGCTCTCCATTTCTTACTGCTCCCTGTTCCTCTTGATTCCGTTTATGCCCCAGACAGTTTTACTTATACATTCATATATATGTATAGATGAATCATATATATTTATGATTATAAGCATCTGTATAAAATCTAGGATCCACAAATGAGAAAAAAAATATCTGTCTTTTGTAATTTCTTTTGAAGCACTGTGTCCTCTTTCTTCTTAAAAGAATTGAGAAGGATTTAAGGAAACCACCTTGTGAACTGGTCAACTCATTACACTTTATCAGTAATTGTGTTATATTGAAGTTTAAATAAAAATACCTTCTATAAATTTGCATTTTCATTCACTAGTTCATATTCTAAAAGAAGCCTTAATTTTCCGTTATTCCAGACGTGATGGAAACATCAGTATATCATACTGTCTCATAAGTATGCACAATATTTTTCTCAGTTAAGGGTGAAATAAAAAGCAAAACAAGCCGGGCCTGGTGGCACACG
Source organism: Nannospalax galili (assembly GCF_000622305.1). NCBI lineage: Eukaryota > Metazoa > Chordata > Mammalia > Rodentia > Spalacidae > Nannospalax > Nannospalax galili. Next base: position 218,529 of record NW_008336391.1, read on the forward strand.
CCTTTAATCCCAGCAGTTCGGAGGCAGAGGCAGGCGGATCTCTGTGAGTTCAAGGCCAGCCTGGTCTACATAATGAGTTCCAGGACAGCTGGGGTTACAGGGAGACCCTGTCTCAAAAGGACCAAAAAGAAACATAAACAAAAACAAAAACAAAAACAAAGATGGCATGGTGAGCACCAGGCAGCAAGTGTAGACTTGTCCCTGGTGCCGCGTGTGGAGGAAACACCCTTTACCCCACTGGCTGTTGTGCTTTCATGTGTAATGACCGCATGGTAAGAATTAGAGACCAGAACAGTTCATTCTTGGCCTCTGTCACCCATTGTAATTCCTTATCCCCAGTGAAGCTGACGGGTCATGAATGTCCAGTCCATCAGCTTTTCTCTTGAGTCCCTCACCATTCTATTCTCACCTTAAATGATCTCATTTCTACCTTTGTGGGGTTTCAAATTCTGAGTGTTTTTTGGTGTGTTTCTTGTCAATACTGACAAATTGATATTGATTATATATTGCTATATTGATAATATACCAAAAGTGACATATATTGATTAATATACCACAAGTCGCACATATCATGTGTCATAACCTTTCTTGGGTTGCATCTATGTTTCTCTGCACTTCACTGTTTAAAATTTATTTATTTATTTATTTATTTATTTATTTATTATTTATTTATTTATTTATTTTGTCTTTTTGAGACAGGGTCTCCCTGTAGCCCCAGTTGGCCTAGAACTTACTATGTAGACCAGGCCTCAGGCTGGCCTTGAACTCACAGAGTTCCTCCTGCCTCAGCCTCCCGAGTGCTGGGATTAAAGGCATGTGCCACCATGCCCGGCCCTGATTTATTTATTTTTATGTGTGTGAGTATTTGCATGATTGTATGAAAGTGCACCCTTGTTATGAAGTGCCCACAGAGTTAAGAAGTAGGAGTTGGATCCATTGTTACTGGAGTTACCAATGGTTGTTAGCCACCATGTGGGTACTAGGAACTGAACTCTGGTTGGTCTTCTGCAAGAGCAGCCATTGTTCTTAACCACTGAGCTATTTCTCCAGCCCCATCATCTCTGTTTTATTCTCTTCTTGTCTCATTGGGATAAGAATTATTTTATTTAGGCAATACTTTACTATTTCAATGTATAGTAAATAATTAGAGTAGGTTTTCTTCCCCCATTCCTTTGCTCAATTTTATATTATATTTAAGTAATTATTTGTCACTATGGATTGATATATTTTAGTAATGGGAATTTGAAATACATGTTTCAGTGTGGTATTACATTATTTCAGATTAATTATGTATTTATCACTTTCTAGCTTAAATTATTTTTCATTAAAATATGATTAAGTGAACTTTTCCATATGGATTAAAATTTTTTTGTTACCTGGAAGAATCCAAGGTGAATTTTGAAGTAATGTTTTCTGTTCTCAATCCATTAGATTCTTAAAGAAAAGGATGAATTGAAAAGTCAGCTCTATGCAGCATTACAACAGATAGAGAATCTTAGAAAGGAACTGAATGATGTCTTAACCAAGCGTGCCTTGCAAGAGGAGGAGCTTCACTGTACGGAGAAGAAACTAAGTGAAGTTCAGTCTCATCAAGCTGACCTTGAACTGGAGGTCAGGAATTCCCTGGACACCATTCAGAGACTGGAAAGTGAATTGAAAAGGCAGAGTAAGCTTCAAAGCCAGACAAAAGCTGAGAAAATTCACCTGGAGGAAGAAATTACAGAGCTAAAGAAGAGCCAGGCCCAGGACAAAGCTAAACTTCTCGAGATGCAAGAGTCCATCAAGGACTTGAGTGCCATTCGAGCAGATCTTGCTAATAAGTTGGCTGAAGAAGAGAGAGCCAAGAAAGCTGTGCTTAAGGACCTTTCTGAACTTAAAGCCCAGACAAAATCCAGAGAGGAAGAAACAGCTACCGTCATCACACAGTTAAAGTTGGAACGAGATGTTCACCAGAGGGAGCTGAAAGATCTCACGTCGTCACTGCAGTGTGTGAAAACGAAGCATGAACAGAACATCCAGGAGCTGATGAAGCACTTTGAGAAGGAAAAGAGTGAAGCCGAGGACCATATTAGGACGCTGGAGGTAGCCATGCTCTATTATCTTGATACTGAAGGATTTTTCTGGTGGCTCATGAAGTTAACAAAGTGTAAACTTTTAGAGATCATTCTCTATTCCCAAGTGCTACAGGGAAGATAAAACCAACAATAAAGAAGTTTATTCATGCCTATTCGGCCAGGTCACAATGAGTTATAGCAGCCGCCTGGGAGCATCTATTTCTGAGCGTGAAAGGCCTTTAGAAAGAACATTTAGCTATTTTGGGAGTTGAGGAAAGGTAGAGGTGGCAGTAAGTCCTGGACCTGAAACGTGCCCTCATTCAGCATTTATGACCTCCTAAAATACAAAAGGCAAAGACTTGTCAAGGCCGCAGGAGCTATAGCCACAGCCCAGATTAGTATGGTAACCAAAGTTACACAGCATAGATGCTGCGAAAATGCATGGCTTTTGAGATTTACTCTTTCTGTTCCAAATCTAAGCTTTCTGAGTAAATTTCTAATTGAGATCTTGCCTCGGGGGAAGTTTCTAAAGCCTAATGGCATTACGTTGTTCCACACAGGGCAGTCATTCGATAGCATGATTGTCAGGTGGCAGATGGAGCCATCTCCCTGCTTTGCTGCTTCTCTCTAATGTTTACCATATGATGTAGATCCATATTTTTTATGATTTTAATTTCCCTCAGTCAGAGTGAAACTCCATGAGAACTTGGATTTGTTGGCAGCTATATCCCAGTTCCTCAGATAGTTTCTGCTGTCTTATAGATATTTGTTAAATAGGATGGATATAGAATGGATAAATCTTGAAAGGTTAATAATTTTTTTAGAAGTTCTTGAAATGTAACTACTACTTTAAAAATACTTAGGATGGAAGAGTAGATTATATTGAAATAGCTGACAGCTTTATAGTACTCCACCCATTTTATGGATTCTTTCCCAGTCCAGTATAGCATTCTGGCTGTAGTCATTTTGTGGCCCTTGACTGAGGTAGCAGATCCGAATGGAGGCTAGAAGAATTGGTAAGGAAGGCATCCCCATTAAATGTGGTGAAGTACCCTTTGTGGAGATGGAGATTATGAGGAAGAGCTGATCTGAAAGAATCATGCCAATTGACTGTTACAACAGTACTGCTAGAGAACATTTCTTCAGCAGTTTATGTCAGTCACTGCTTGGAGAACTTCATTTTGCTAATCATTGAATACATCATCCCTGAAGATTGTGTGGTTTTTCTCATTAACGAGGAAATTGAGGCATTAGAGGCTAAGTAGTAACTTGTCTGGAGGGTGGTGGAGACATGATTTGAACCCACGTAGTCAGTTGCTTGAGTTCTTACTTGACAGTCCTCGAAAGGATTTAGAATCAAGCATGAATAGGTAACAACTTGACTGAGTAGCTGCATAATGGTGTCTTCTCTGACTCCGAATATGCAGACAGAACAGAAGATTTGGAGAGAACAGAGGCAAATCTGGTTTCTTACTATGTTAAATTAGGTGATAGGGCCTTACTCATGAAATTCTAGGGACTCATGAGATTGGAATGAAATATGTGGGAACTCATGAGTGGTGGATTATCTTGTGAAATTTGGGACATTATGCAAGGAGAAAGAGGAAGATAAATCTCTAGAACTCCAGTGTTTAAAGACAGAATTGAGAAAAAAATTCTAGGAAACATTAAAAGACCATATGAGAGACAGGGAACAGAATCAGAAGAGAATGGTATCTTGGAAACCCAGGTAAGCTATTTCAAGAAAAATATAACAAAGATAACAAAGCATATCAAATGTGATAGAGAAACTAAAAGAAGTAAAAATGTGTTCATTCCTTTTCACAGCAAAGGCCCACAGGAGATGTGAGGGACTTGAATCTAAGAGAGTATCCAGCCTTCAGCAGGAGCCAGGGCATCTTCCTCTGCAGGTTTTAGAAGAAATCATTAGGATGTGCATTGATAGGGTGGGTTTGGAGTTGTTCAGTTTGGTAGGGGTAGAGCAGAGCAGCAGTAGGAAGCCTTCTTACAAATGGAGAAGGCCAACACTGCTGGGGAGACCATAAAGTCCATGTGGGGCATGTTGAGGTGTGCCATGAAGCTAACGTAGAAGAAGAAACATTGCTGTCAAGGAGTCAGAGACGTCAGGACTAAAAGTCTATCTTTAGAGGTTGTTTATTGAGTCAGAAATCCTTAGAGTTCAGATTTTTAGAGTTATGGTCCAACAGGTCTTCTGCTGGGTTGCCATTGTGAATGTGGGTGAAGGTAGGTGGAATACAATCTGCTAAATAACTCTGATGTTAGCTTGTTGGGTGGGCATTTGGACATTCGTGCTACTACTGTGACAAGACTAATTGACTGCCAAAATCTATGAAGAGGGTGATTGCTGTGTCAGCTGTTGCCAGCAAGGAAGAGGGTTTTAAAGAGGAGCAGTGTGCATCTCACAGGAAGGCGAGGCTTTGCATAAGGATGAGCATGGGATGTTTTGTCAGCCTCAAGGGCAGGGCTTTGACAAAGAGTTCTCAGGGAACTCACAGTTCTGAGTGTCACCGAAAACAGTGTCCTTTCATTCCATCACTGCTGACGCTTACCACCATGAATGGGCTGTGTGATCAGTTGTGTGTTACTAACCAAGAGTTGCTGAATCTTTGTTCAGTTGGAGCAGATTTAGGGTCACTGCTACAAAAACATCATTCACACTGCTAGATCTGCTTTCTTGAGTGGCATATAAAGTTATTAGAGGCATAACTGCTTGGGACACGGAAGTATGTTTCATTGCAGAAAGGATGTATGTTGCTCATCTAGACCACCTAGACATGATCCATGTAACATTTTTGCTTCCTCTTAGTTCCTCTCTCCAGCCCCAACCCCTCCCTTTCTACCTTCAGATAACATGTTTTTCTTCTGAAAACAAGTGTTTGAGTTTCATTTTCTGCTCAAAAAAGCTTTTATTGGTTTTTTGATGTCTCTTGAACAGTGCCCGGCTGGCACTCATAAGCCCCATCTTACTTGTACATATTGACTGTTTTCATGCTGTCCATATTCCTTTTGAGAATATAGTGATTCCTCACCCAGGCTTTTCAGTGCTCTCTATTTGAGGTGATGATTTCTCATTTACAGGAGAAGCTTTGCTTAATTCTGGAAAACCCCATTATTTGTATACCTCTTACGCATCCACTGACGTTAGTTGAAATCTCATGGAGGTTGCGATGAATCCCCCTTTGCTTTGTGTTTTCACAGCTGTTCGTTGGTTCCTCTAGCGTAACAGCTTTGGTGGCCTTGGGTGTGTTGTTAGTGTCCAGGTAGATAGCAAGCATATCTCAGCCATATTTTATCCCCTATGGTGCCTAGCTTCATGGTTCATACACATAGTGATTTGTTCAGTGGATGTCAGCTTAAAATGTTTGAGAAGTTGGAAATTGTGGGATTTCTTCCTGGAATCTTCACAATTTGAATTTCACCATGGAACATGGGAAAATCGATTTCCTTATCTGTTTTTAGGAAGTGCTTTGGGCATATAGTAAGATGACAAAAAGCTGTAAGAAGTCGCCTGTGTGAAAAATGTAATTTACAATCATTCTGTGGATTTTCTGGATTCTTTTGACTTTAATTATCATTATTACTATCATCATCATCATCATCATCATCATTATTGTTAATTGAAAGCCTGAGATCTTGGGGCATTGTGCTATTCTTTGATGAGGTACATAGTAACAGAAGAACTAAAAGAACTGGAGCCCATAAGTCCCAGTACTTTCCTGTTTAAAGCAAATTAGTTGCACTTAAGGAGCAACCTTACCTCATGGTCACTCTATGCATTTTAATGACATTATTAGTGACATCATTCTGGCCATGCTATACATTCACCTTTGGTGAAGAGCTGACGGGAAGGTGCTCTGAATGATGCGTGGCAGAGCTTCTCACAGCCAGCACCAAGAACGTCACATTTTGTGCCTTTTAGCGTCACATAATTCACTGCTTTTTTGAGAGATTAATAAGCTCTCAGGCATCACCTATATTTTGTCTCTGTACAAATTACATTTTTCCCCACTGTCTAGGATCACCTTTCTCTTACCTGTTTTTAAATTTAAATATCAAATATTTGATGACATGCCATGCTCTAGGTGCTCTTATTAGAGTCCAAAGCTGCAGGGTGGATTCTGTACTACACTCTTGTTGGCTATATGATGTTGGTAAGGTTACGCCACTTTTTATGTTTCACCACCAAAATGGGAATAGTGATTTTATAATACTGGGTTATTGTGAATGCATTACTTTGTAAATCTGGAAATGAAATGCAAATGTAATTTAAAAAACTGTCAGGAAAGCTATTAGGGAAGTTAAGAATTGATTTTTTTAAAACTTTTTAAAAAAATTTATTTTTTAATTTTATGTGTGTGTGTGTATTGCCTGCATGTAGGTAAGTGCACTCATGTCGTGCTATGCCTGCGGAGGACAGAAGAGGCCGTTGGATCCCCTGGGACTGGCGTTATGGACAGTTGTTAGCTGCCATGTGGGTGCTGGGATGCAAACTGGGGTCTTCTGAAAGAACAACCAGTGTTCTTATCTGCTGAGCCATCTCTCCAGCCCCAAGAATTGATTTTTTGAAAATAGGCTCTCTGTGGAAGAGAAATCCCTAACAGAATCTGGCAAATTTAGACGTGTAGGTGTCCCTCTCTTCGCTGATTTCAAATGAGGCATGGACAGGCAGGCCGAGGTTAGCAGGAGATGAGCACATCTGTCTCCTGAGGGCCTGTAAGCTGGCATGAGCAGTCAGTGACCTTCAGAAGAAGCCTTCCTACTTACCTGTGCTTTTTATAGGACATAAAGTAAAGTAAAAGCAGTCTACTGAAACTTAGAACTGTAATTGAGCAATTTTCCTGATGAGAGACTTTATTTTGTAAATTTATTTTGGGACTGTAAATACAGGATTGCTCATAAAAAAATCAATTCTTTTGTTAATTCAAAGTGGCATCAAGTCTTAGCTGAATTTTGTGGAGTAAATAAAATATAGATTTTGTTGAAAACAAAATTTCTTTAAGGAAGTTGTTTTCATGTTGTATTCTTACCTAAATAATTAATCCCATCTACTAAATTTATAAAAATTGAAGCAGGCCAGCAGTGTAGCAAACGGTAGTGTCCACCGATGGTCTAGCATCCCTAGCATCATGAGGAAAGAAAAACCGGCATTTTAGGGATATTTCTTAAACCTTACATGCAATTGCTTACAGACTGGTGGGTATGCCAGATTCCTATTGAAAGTTGTGCCCAGATGTTTTTAAGCCTTATGAACCTTATAACATGCCTGTTGAGAATGTAGATGTTAGGAAGAATTCCTGGATTCAAGTTCTGGGTCTATATTTAGTGATTTTCTACCTTGGATAAGTTCTAGATTCTCAGTGCTTGAATATCGAAACAGAGGCAGTGCGACACCAATAGTTCCTTCCTGGGTAGGTTGTTGAGAAGGTGAAAGGAGGTAAAAGTGCTCTGCCTTAACATGTAGCATCTACACTGTTGTAATTTAAAAGTCTTTTAAGTTTGCAAACAGGGCAAACCTTGACTGAACTCCATATGCAAAATAGACTCTTCCCAATGTGCACTTTTCAGTTTTCTTTCTTTTTTCTTTTTTTTGCCATGGTATAGTTTTTTGTTTTTTTTTTTTTTTACAAAAGTTTATTGCAGTGTACAACAGGTTCTGACAACACTTCATTCCAGCTATAGGCAAAAGATGTCCTGGCAAGGAATACAGATGTTTAAATGGCATCAGCATCATCCTAGGTTTATGAAGAGCTGATTTTGCCAGATTTCTTAATTCCACCTGTGGCCAGAGGACCTTCCCCGAGACCTTCGTTTTCAGCTCCTCGAGTTTCTTCTGCTCTTTTTGTTACTGCTTGAAAGCCTTGTCCTCCTCATCCATCTCCTTGGCCTGCTTCTTGGGCTGTTTCAGGGGCTTCTTCTTGCCACCTTCTTGGCCCAACATGGCGTCTGCAGCCCCTTCCCCAGACCCTGATCCTCACTTTTGATTTTTTAAAAAAAATTTTACCATTTGTATTTTACGTGTACGAGTGTATTGCCTGCATGTATGAGCATCTGTGTCATTGCAATGCACACAGAGGTCAGAAAAGGGTATTGGATCACCTGGAACTCGAATTGTGGATGGTTGTTAGCCACCATGTAGGTGCTGGGAATCGAACACATTTCCTCTGGAAAAACCGCCTGTGCTCTTAACCGCTGAGCCATCTCTTCAGCCCCTATTTTTAATTTTTTAACTTTTGAGTTTGTTCTTTGACAATTTTATACATGTACAACAGGTATTCTGATTATTATAACCCCTCCTCTGTAATCTCCTTTCCACCCTTAAAACCTCCTCCTTCCTACAAGTCCCCTTCCTACATTCACAAGTTCTTTTTAAAGACCCACTGAACATCACTAGTGTCATCTGTGACCAGGGTTTGGAACTATCTGTTGGAACCTGGTGGGTTCCTCAGTGGGCACACTGTGTTGCAATGACTGCCCCTTCTCTAGAATCTTATCAGTAGCCAGTAGTTCAGCAGGGGGTAGTTAGGGCCCTTTAAGCCCCTCCCAGTTCCACAGTTGATAGCCCTAGTCCTGTGTAGTTAAAGTCGCTGTGAAGTTATGATTGCATAGTTTACTCCTTGATGTACCCTGAGTCCTAGTGGGGTAGGTTTAAATATCCTGTGTAGAGCCGACAATGAGTGTTTATTCTCAGCATCTTGAGTAGCCATGCACCTCTGCATCCATTGCTGTCCATTTCACAGTGGGAGTTGCATTTGTCTTTGAGTATAAATAAAATACTTAGAAGGAAGCTTGGCCCCATGCCCTTTATCAAAATAGCACATTTTAAGTTCTCCAAAGACCTCAGCCATAGATTTTTTTTTTAAAAAATACATTTACAGTGCCAGGTAGGAATTCCCTGGTCTGTAGCAGGCCTCAAGTCCAGTTGGAATGGTTGGTTATCCCCATCATAGTCATGCCACTACTGCACAGGTGGGTACATCTCGCTTACAACTAGGTAGGGCCTTGTGCCCTTCCTTCCCCAGTAGCCTATATAGCACATTCTGGTACTGTGAAAGCCTGCCAACTGGGGGAAGCTTCCAGCTCAGTTCAAGCAACCAAGGTGTGTGGTGACTTCCACAATAAGGTCTTGTTAATTAGACTTGGTGGGCAACCAGGAAGAGTGGTAAGAGCCTGTATTTACCAGTTGTTCTGGTTACTTTTTCTGATGCTCTGCTACACATGGTGACCAAAACCAACTTGGGGAGGAAAGGGTTAAATGCATCTTACACTTTCATTGATGATCCATCTTTTAGGGAATTCAGGCAGGAGCCTGGAGGCAGGACCTGAAGCACAGACGATAGAGGAGTGCTGCTTACTGACTTGCTCCTCTGGCCTGTGCTCAGCCTGCTTTCTCATACAATATAGGACCACCTGCCCAGGGGTGGCACTGCCCACAGTGGCTTGAGCCCTCCCATATCACCCAAGAATCAAGAAATTGTAGACATGCATACAATGACTCCAATGGAAGAAATTCCCCAGGTTAGGTGGCCTCTTCCCAGGTGAGACAAGGTGACAGTCTAAACCAGCCATGATCTCTGAAAATGTCATGATTTTATTTTTCTTGATACCCAAATAAAATTCCATTATGTATATGTACCACATTTTCATTATGCATTTGTTGCTTGATGGACATATTGACCAATTTTGTTTCCTAGTTATTGTGAATAGAGCAGCAGCAAACATGTGGAGTGAATATCTCTGAAGTAGGATAGTCCTTTGAAGGTACGCCCAGGAGTGGTATCACTGTGTCAAATGGTGCTTCTCTTTCTAGTTTTTTGAGAGCCTCCACACTGATTTCTGCAGTGTCTGTACTAATTTACACTCCCACTGACGGTGATGAAGAGTTCACTGAAGTGTTTATTGCAATTTGATCTCATTTTCTAAAATTTTTATTTATGTGTATGAGTGTTTTGCAAGTGCACCACATGCATGCAGTGCTTACAAAAGCCAGAAGAGGGCATTGGATCCTCTGGAACTGGACTTATAGATGATTGATTGTTAGCTGCCATGTGGATGCTGGGAACAAAACCTGGGTCCTCTGCAAGAGCAGCCAGTGCTCTTAATCACTGAGCCCATCATTTGATTTCTTGACCATAGATCTTCTGACTCGGGTGAGATGGAATCTCATGGTAGTTTTATTTGCATTTCCCTGATGGCTAATGGCATTGAAGGCTTTTCACAGGTGTTCATTAGCTATTTACATTTCTTCTAAGTTCTCACTTCAGATTGATGACTTTTTTTTTTATTGGGTTCTATTTTTTGATGTTTAGTTCTTTGTATTTTTTTATATACTAACCCCCTATCGGGGCTATAGGTGACTAATATTTCTTCCATTCCTTGGGCTGCCTATTAACTTGGTTGGCAGTTTGCTTTGCTGCACAGAGGGTTTTTAGTTTTATGAAATCCCATTTGTCAGTTGGTGGTTTCATTTCCTGTCCTTCCAGATCCCTTATTCAGACAGTCTTTGCTGAAGTGTGTTCCATTCTTTTTCCTGTAACAGAGTTGAGGTCCTTGATTCATTTGGAGTTGAGTTCTGTGGAAGGTGAGAGAGAAGGGTCTAGCTTCATTCTAGTACATGTTGATACCCTGTTTTCCCAATACTATTTGTTGGAGGTGGCTTTCTTTTACCCAGTGCATATTTTTAGCATCTTTGTCAAAAGTCTGGTGTCTGTAGTTGCATGGATTTGTCTGTGAATCCTCTTTTCTTTTCCAATAATCTATTTTTGTTTAGTACCATGTTGTTTTTATTACTGTGGCTCTGTAGCATAACTTGAAATCAGGTATGGTGAGACCTGCAATTTTCTTTTTGTTTAGGATTTGTTTCCATTGTCCTTGGTCTTTGTGCTTACCTAAACAATTAAAGTGTGTGTGTGTGTGTGTGTGTGTGTTTAAATATCTGTAAAGAATGGTCGTGGAATTTTGATTAGGATTGCAATTCCCAGAGGGAAAGAGAAAGACTTTTTGGCCCTCATATGCATTTTTAAAAGTCAATTTTGAATATTTCCAGACAAAGAGCAGAAGGTGCATTATCACACTACTTGTGCTGAAAAACTCATCCCTACTATTCTGTCTTAGCTTCTTAAGAGTATCAATATTACATTGTTCAAAAAGAAATGTTAAGCTCTTCTTTGTAGATGAGGAAACTGGCTAGTACCTTGTAGTGTTTCCCCTTTGGGAATACCTTGCTCTTAACTCAGGCCTCCCCCAGTAGTTAGTCTGTTGTCTTTAGCAATATATCTACCAGCATCTTTAAGAAACATTTCTCTTTCATTGCTGACAAATTGACTGTTGCATCTGACTTTTTTACTGTGTGCATCTGTCCTCTTCAGTACCTAGTGTAGTACCTGTCACTTGGGAAGTGTTTGAGATGCACTGGTGACTGACTGAATAAATGCGAAGAACATTTGCTTTGTGTTTGATTTCTGACTATGACCGAGAGCTCAAATCCTGAAGTGCTTTCCCATTTATGCGAAGTGTAGTGTTTGGTATCATTTAGTTGCCGCCAGTCAGCTTTCTCTCTTCTCCTTGTCTTTATTTCAGGCTGAAAGCTTGGAAGATAAGAATATGGCCAAAGCCCATTGCTGTCAGTTAGAGAAGCTGAAGTCCCAATGTGAGAGACTAATGGAGGATTTGACCCAGAATGAAAATGAGAACAAAAAGCTGAAGCTAAAGTACCAGTGTCTGAAGGACCAGCTAGAAGAGAAGGTAAAATGTGAAGGAATTCTGCTTTCGAAGACTTAGTTTTAGAAATATATTTTGCATGAGTAAGTGACATTCAAAGTCTTTAGAAAAGTTGTATTGGTGCCAGGAGTAAGGATAGTTTATTAGAAGGTTGTGATCTTTCTCATGTCAACCCACCAGTCGTTCTCAGTACATTGGATTTAAATTTCTTCCTAGGCCTTGAAACAGGGCTTCAGAGGCATGGTTGAAATGTACTTAGAATTTGCAATTAAATATGCTTCAAGTTGAGAAATTTTAGCCACTGTCTTGACCAGTAAGTGGGCGGTTAGTGTTTGTTTGTTTGTTCGTTTGTCACCTAGCCTGGTGACATACCATCCTCTTCCCTGGGAGGAGTCCTGGGATTACAGGCCTATTTTACAGTATCTGGTTTTTCAGCTCTAATGTAGCTGTCATGTCATAGCTTTATTTTGATTGTATTTAATGTTTACACATAGTTATCCCTTACCAGTGTGTTTTTCCTGTGGACACAATGCTGCATCTTCCATAATTAAAGCATTAGCTGGATGATTGTGTTAAATGTTTTATATTTCCGTATCTACATTTCAGAAATACTCTTGAAAAAGATTCAAAGGTTCACTGGTTAAGAATGCTTGTCCCTCTTCTAGAGGACATGAGTTTGTTTCCCAGTGCCCATGTCAGACCACTTCTAACTCCAACCACAGGGGATCAGACCCTCGGCAGGAACCTGCACACATACGGTCCACACTCACACAAACACATAAATAAAAACTTTAAAAAATTGTTGAAAATGGGCCTGGAGAGAAATTTGATCAGTTAAAAATATAAAGTTTATTTTCTTCTACTTAATATGCATGGAATATTCACCTTAGAACAGCATTTAAAGAGTCAGTGATTTTATTGCATTGCTCAATATAGGGAGTGTCCTGTAAGGCAGGCATTGTGTCTGGGCATAGGTGTAGATGAGATACAGGTCTCCAGCTAGCCTCACTTACTAGAACTGTATACATAGTATCTGATTTGAAAAATTCTTGGAAGAAGACATGCTTTTGATTTTAGAGTTTTTCAGATTATTGAATATTTGCATCTATATAATGAGACACCTTGAGAATGGGATCCAAGTCAGAACACAAGATTCATTCCTGTCCCATGCACTCTTAATAAATGTAGTATAAAATTAATTTTGTATACTTTCAATATGTTTGCTTTTTCACTGTAACATATTGTATGATGTCAGGTGTAGACATTTTCACTTGTACTCAGAACTTTTGTTAGGCTTAGTGGCACACTCCTTTAATCCCATTTCTTCACTCGGGAGGCAGAGACTGGCAGATCTCTGTGACTCTGAGGCTGGCCTGTCTACATAGTGAGTTCTGGGTCAGCCAGGATTACACAGTAAGACCTATTTAAAAAAATTTTTCATTTTGCAGTTTTTCAGATTTAGCATTTCTTGATTTGAAATGTTCAACTTTTGGTCAAGTTCTGACAGTGTGTGCCAGTGCAGAGAACAGATGATGTTGATACTTAGAGTCAAGGACAAACAAACACTGTATAGTCCTCTCTTGTGGGGGATTGATTGGTTGCAAATTTTTCCAAAGCAACTGAAACATGTAAAGGGACTCAAGTCCCTTGTACGAATCTGGGATAACATTTGCATAGAAGTTGCCTAATCTTCCCATGTATTTTAAGTTATCTTTATACTATGCATAAC
>NW_008336391.1:232100-236403 GCF_000622305.1 Nannospalax galili
TGTCTGACATGTTTAGTGTGGATTTTCCCCCCCATTATTTTCTCTGTTAAATATGGTTTTGGAGCCCATGGATCTAAGTGCTGACTGATCAGTTTGTATTGTCTTTAATATTTTCAGAATACATGATGTTTATATATGTTTGGTCAATTTTGTTGATCCGTTCCCTAGTACAGTCAAGCACTAGGAAACACATCAGCTTCTTCTCCTGTTGTACTGTCTGTGAAGAGCTTTGTCTGTGAAAGGTACTGTAGCAGTAGGAGTAAGCGTTAATTAAATGAGTCTGAATCCTTTTTCAACTGTGTGGCTTTTTTGTAAGTTGCCGAAAGCCTCACATTTATTGTTTACCATCCTTAGAACATTGTAATGCCTTTTTTTCTTATAGGATTACATATGAAAAAAAATACATAAAGTACTTGGCACACAGTGTCTGTTAATGGTGACTCTGCTTATTATTTTGTTTTTGCTGTTTCCAAGTATATTCTGATTAATAGTCAACCAAGCAATCAAGCAGTCAGCATATACTGTAAGTAGTCTACCCAGTGATGTGCTGATGATGATAATCATGATCGTATGTCTGTCGTCATCTAATAAAGCCAGTGAACTTTGCTGATGAGAGATTTAAGGGCAGAGTGTTAATTATTTAACACATATGGTTCAGAAAGGGGACTTTTGTGTGAAAGACCTGGCTGTCCTCCACAAGTGGCATTGATATAAGTGTTAAACGAACCAAATGGATGGGCAGTTTTTGTTTTTGTTTTTCTTTAAATTTTATTTATTATTTTTGTCTTATGTGTATGTGTGTATTGCCTGCATGTAGGTAAGTGCACCCATGTCATGCAGTGCCCGCGGAGGTCAGAAGAGGCTGTCGGATCCCCTGGGAATGGAGTTACAGACAGTTGTTAGCTACCATGTGGGTGCTGGGATTTGAACCTGGGTGTTCCATAAGAACAACCAGTGTTTTAACCACTGAGCCATCTCTCCAGCCCCTGGGTGGGCAGTTTTAGGGTGATGCTTGCTGTTTGAGGAAAGGAATCATATCTTGGTCATCTTTGGATCTTAAGATGAGGCAGAGAGGCCTGACACATAGTGGGTGATTCATAACTAAAGACATGTGGCCTAGGTGTCTGCACATAAACCCACTTAGGAAGGGCAGACTAGGGCAAACAATAACAGTGAAAAATAAGACAAAACAAAAGTCTGTTAGTGAAGGAAAGCCCAGGGACTGGAAGCCTATAGGTTATTGTTTAAGCAGTGTAAGGGACTTCATAGATGTGGGTTCGTGGATTGAAGGAGATTGGCAACGCACCCTCTGTGGCATGGTAAATCAAAGGGACAACCTTTATTCTTTGCTTAACAGTAACATTCTCGCTTTAACATTAGTATAAATACGTGGTGCTATAAGGACTGCTAACACACATGTGCATACATGTGTGCACACACGCAAACATATACCTTTTAAAAATATTATTTTGATTGTGTACTTTCTTTTTGACTATTTCTTGTTATATATGATAGGGTAAGAAATGTTAAAATGGCACAAAATTTATATAAAGCATCATCAGGAGAGATGACATTATGTAGTGGTGGGAGATTGCCATGGGTACATGTGCTCTGAGTGACTTCCTTTGGCATACTTCACTCATGTATTTGGGGGTGATCTGTTGTACTAAAATGCATTTTCCTAACACCTATTGTTACTTTGGCCAATATTATTTTCCTGTTGTACATGACAAAAAGAGAACAAGTATTATATCATCCACAGAACTTTTACATATGCATTTAAGACTTTGTTATGAGCTTTTTACCAGGCAAAATCTCTTTTGAAATGTTACAAAAATAATTTTCTTTGGTGTATATTATCATTAAAATTTATTATTCCTTTTGCTTAAATTTTATAATGAAATGTTTTATTTCTTCTATTTTTTACAGTATCTTGATATTAATCTTTTGATTTTAGTGCCATTTATCTAGAAATTCATAATACTTTTCTTTCTATCTAAAACACATTTTTATTGGTTTTACTAGCATGTGCAGCTCTGCCAGAGTTAGTGGATGATTAAATCACTTTCGCTCAGCAAATAAGCATTAATGTTTCCACACCAGTTTTAAATGTCTGAAGTATACAGAACTGTGTCTCATCTAGTTAAAAAAATCATATTTCAAAATATAGGGGCTTATGGATGATGCTGTTTATCTTTGTAGAGGTTTTAAAGTAATTATATAGGAGATGTAGTAAGACTAACTTTAATACTAAACGTGATTGCAAAGTAGTTCAGGAACAAATGGGTGTTTAAAATGAAGAAAATGATTTATAGATTATTTTATTTATATTCTGTGTATCATCTTTGTCTTAAATGTTCATACTGTATTGCCTTAGTCCTTAGATTTTAGGTTGTGGCCATACTTTTAAGTAATATACAATATTTTTATGTAGACATACTATAACCAATGAGAACAGTGATGAATAAAATGATAGAACTATTTAGTGTTATTTTCCTAATTTCAACACAAACATCAGAGAGAGATTTATTTTTTTCAATATGATTTGTTTTTTTACTGATTGCTTTTATTTCACCTATATAAGAAAATGAGAAATTATATGGATAGAGAATATATATTATTCTTGTTCAATCTAGCTAGAATTATGAGTTATAATTTTTTCTTACCCATACCTGAAGGAAGCCAGAGGTACCTGCTGGCCTTATTTGGCTTTTCTTCTTTAATCTACCCATAACCATACTCAATATGTGTAACTTTCTCATGTAACTTGCTGTCATATGAGTACTTTAAAATTTTTTTTCTTCATTTTTAAAATGTGCTCTGCTGCACCCAGCTTTTTGTGTGTGGGGATTAAACTTGGGTCCTCATACTTGTGTAGCAAGCAGTTTACCAGCTGAGCCATCTCCTCAGGCCCCTTGTTTTCTGTGTGAAAGATTATGTTTATTTGTATTTTGAGTGTTTTGCCTGCATGTATGTAAGTGCACCATATGCATGCAGTATCCACAGAGGCCAGAAGAGGGCGTTGAATCTCCTGGGACTGAAGTTACAGATGGTTGTTAGCCCCCATGTGGGTGCTGGGAACCAAACCCAGGTCCTCTGCAATAAAAGCAAGTGCTCTTAACCTTTGAGCCACCTGTTTAGCCCCTTTCCCAAAGTTTATGCACACCATAGAAGCGAGTGTGCTAGCTTTGTTTAATAAGTATTGTTTCAGTTTATCTAGCACCAGGGTACTATAGAGGCAAAGGTGATATTGTGTGTAATGTTTGGCATCAGAGGAACTGTAATGTATAAAGGGACCTGGCTTGAAACTTAATAACTTGTCCAAGGTCTATCTCTGTCCTTCGGAAGTAGGACTCAGAGTGGTTATCAATCCCGGTCTTTCCATTTTATCAGAATTGGTAGGAACCATTTCTTTCTGTGTAAAGATTTTATACTTTATCTGAGATATTCAGCTATCTAAAGTAATACTTGTTTATTTCAATAGTTGTCTTCAGAGGACCTTATTTTCTGTTATTAGTTCTTTAAGAAGATAAGATTAACTTCAATGAAACGATTAGTAAATACTTGATCACAAATCGCGGGGCATTTAAGGCAGTGGCAGTGGACAGGAACTTAAGTATTGAATGCATCTGGATTCACAGAGATGTGCTTTCCTTTAGCACATCTGTGGAATGCTTTACTTCAGTCATTTGTTTTTTGGGTTTTTTTTTTTTTTTTTTTTTTTGTCTTTTTGAGACAGGGTCTCCTTGTAGTCCCAGCAACCTGAACTCACTATGTAGACCCGGCTGGCCTTGAATTCACAAAGATCTGTCTGCCTCTGCCTCCTAAGTGCTGGGACTAAAGGCGTGTGCCACCATACCTGGCCTACTTCATTCATTTGTAAAGTGAGATATCTACATATTTTAAAAACTGTGACTATCTTGGATAAAAACATTGGGGGTTACTGTCTGGAAGAGCCTTTATCTATCCTGGCCAAGAACTCGACTGAAGGTATCGCCTGTCTGGCTTTGCTGTTTGTCAAGTAACTTTTAGTTATATATATGTATGCTCTTATGAAATTATATTGGCCCCTTTAATCTTTGGTTATACTTCCCTTTTGGGTGTTTAAGGACATACCATTGGACCAGTTCTCTCTCATATGTGGATCCTAGGATCAGACTCTGATAAATAAGCATGCAAACAGACATAACTGCAGGAACCAGGACAAGGGTAAGGAAACAGTGAGGTAAAGGAAAAGAAATAACCTGAAGGAGAAGAATAGTAGGTAACAGGCCTTAATAAGGGAGATATGGATAAAAATTGG
>NW_008336391.1:237105-262008 GCF_000622305.1 Nannospalax galili
AAAAAACATTGGGTAATTTTCTTATACAAACATTACTTGTAAAATGGTAATAATGATTCATATTTGCTGGTATTTTCAGTGTTGGACTCTAAACTTGTGAAGGTATAGCGAATTGCTTAGCATTGTTGTAGACCTATGGTAGAAACAGAATATGAGCAGAGATTCTTTTTTATGTTATATTTTTTCTTGAGGTTTTATGCATTTCATATACTGTATTTTAATCAAATTCAGACCCCCACCTACCCACACCCACCATACCCACTCCCACCGGATTTCATGCATTCTGTTATATATATATGAAGATCTATCCAGTCAGGCATTTGTACGCAGATGTCCCTTGGTGCACATTCATCACTGGAGTGCAGTCAGCCTATCTAGAGTCTTTCCCTTAAAGGAAGCAGAGATTCTTTGATAGTTTTTATTTCATGTCAGTAAAAGTGACTCATGTGTGTTTTTTCACTGAATTCTTAGCATTGGATCAAAGTTCATAGTCACTACATTCATGCCTTTTACCTTTCAGTCTGCTGTAGTTTGGAAGTAAATCATTATTAATTTTGTTAGAAAAACATAACTAAAACCTGGCATTTCCACAGAAAGTATTATCTGTGAAAGGAAATAGTGAATCAATGTGTGAAAGTTTTGTGCTTGGGAGATATAAAGGAAATAGAAGCTAAGTGCTTTTACTACCAAGATGTCAGCCATGTGAAGTAATGTGTTTCTTAATACCTGGATTTAATCAGTCCACAGTGTGTATGCACTGCAGTATATTATGTATAACACAATGAAACATTCTGTGTTATCAATTAAGAAACCTATAGTTTGGCTTAATTTTTACCATTTGTTTAGGATAGCTTTTTTAAAAAAATATTTCATTTATTTTTTTTATTTTATGTGTATGAGTATATTACCTGCATGTATGTGAGCACACCTGCGTCATGCAGTGCCGTGGAGATCAGAAGAGGACCTCGGATTCCCCTGGAACTGGAGTTAAGGATGGTTCACAGCCGCCATGTGGGTGCTGGGAATTGAACCGGGGTCCTCTGCTAGAGCAGTCAGTGCTGTTAACTGCTGAGCTATCTCTCCAGCCCTGAGGATAGCTGTTTTTTGATGCTGGAAAAATACATGATTGTCAGATGTGTGTTCTGTGAAGTATTCACTACTTTGCAAAAATCACGTCTTCCTGTTTTTGACTAAAAGCTGCTTGATGATAGCAGACAGGAATCTCTTGGTTAACGAGTACAAAGAAATCATGTCACTGTTGACTACCAGCATTTATGTTAATGGTACACTTTAGGCCATTTTTAAGAATAAAATTTTATTTCTTTTGTATTTTAAGGATTTTAAAGCTTTGTATATTGTAAATCCTGTGACTCAAATATAGCTGTGGTCATACCATATAAACTGGAAAGCATCTTAAACTCTAAAAATAAACAGTAGGATGTTACAGTTCTTGTTAGGGTCCTATCATTCTTAAAATTGTAACAGTTAAAACAACATTGGTAAAATTAAAAGAAAAATGAAATATTTTCAGCTATCATATATAAAGTACTTTTAATTGAATCATTTATTACTAAGTCTAGAATAGCCCTTGAATTTGACAAAGAACTGAAACAACAGTGTGGTCCCCATGTATGAAACAATATGCTGTGGAGAAAAAGTTTGGATGCAAAAGTGGAATACAGGGTACTGGGTGAAAACTGAGGAATCATTTATTCATGCACGTGTGATGGGGAGAGCGACAAGAAGTAAGGTAAACAGCAGCACACTCTGCATGGCATGAAGTAGAACAGAGGTGTGCTGCTGGCGTCCTCAGATGTTCCCTGGAAGATTGGTGTGTGTGTGTGTGTGTGTGTGTGTGTGTGTGTGTGTGTGTGTGTGTGTGTGTGTGTTGATATAGCTAGCCTCGGGGGTCAGCGCGCCACAGAGGTCTTTTTCTCTTCTTTTCCAGCGCTACGTGCGCGCTAGCCTCGTTGGTCAGCAAGCCCCAGAGGTCTTCTTGTCTCCTTTTCCAAAGCTAAGGTTGCAGGCACAACACTGCCACACTGTGGATATTGAATATCTGAACTCAGGGCCTCATGCTTGGGCAGAAAGCACTTTACCCACTGAGTTACCTTCCCAGTCTGAAAGAGGGTGGTTTTGAAAGTATTCCAGCGAGAAAATCCAAATTGCCAGTCATTATCTTCTGACTCACTTGAGAGGCCTGCCATTCCATCCTACACTCCCTACGTGGCAGGTAACTACACATATGGAGAGGAAAGCAAACATGACGGGCACTTTGCATTAAAATTCGGTCCAGTTAGACTCATGTCCTTTACTTCTGCAGTTGCATATGATCCCCACAGTATTATGCTTAATAAGGCTGTGTATAATTTGTTGTGGTGTAAAAACCAAAGCCACGTGAACCTTTTATATTCCATCTGTTTCAGAGCTTTTCTTGAAGTTAATCAAGCCTTGCTGACTTTGGTTGACCCTTTAAAGGAACAAAAATGGTGGCCCTGTGTGTTTTCATTGACTTTTTCTTTTATTGCCATTTAAAGTGCTCATTGACTCAGTTCATTTTCTCATTTACTGATGACCAAGGAATGTTCTGTACATCTTAGGAAAAAAAAAACAATAGGAGATATTTTTTGTTGTAAATACAAGTTACATGATTTGGCGATGCATTTTTGTTTTCTCCCCCATACTCTTTCATAAGAAGGAATGCATACCTAAGTATTCTGTAATAAAAAAAAGGAGAGGAAGAAACCCTGATGGTTTAAAAAGACACTGTATGGTTACAAATACTTCTCTTGAGATACAGTATAATTTTTTTGTTTTGAAAATTAAACAACATTCATTCCAAATGCATAATTTAAAACTCCATTTATTTATTTATTTGTCCGTATTTTGTTTCAGAAGCAGATACATATCAGAAGTAGCCGACTTTTAAATAACAAATGTTATTTCTGTTTTTAGGCTTTTGACTTAAGAGAAATATGTAATAATCACAAAATGATCCTCATAATTAATGTGTAAAGAACTCCTTAGAAAGTTTTCTCCTTTCCAGCTTTGAATGTTAATTTCTCAGAACATAGCCTATACATACCCTACCACCTTTTGATTCTGCTGGTGATGATCTTTGTATTACTCAATACTCTTTTAGAAAAGGGTACTAAAAGGCCTCAGGCAAGAATAATTTTCCTTAAATGGGTTAGAAGTTTAAATTTGAATTTCTACTTTTTTTGTCTATGTTTTATGGATATCATTGTTAAGCCTACAAATGCCGAATCCCTGAATTGGAAGCCCTTCCCATCTAGGTTTTAGCGTGCTGAGGTCCCCAGCCAGTGTTTAATGCCACCCTTCCTTGAGTTATGCTGTTTACATAGTATCTCAGACTCACTCTTCAAGACTTTAATGAGAGCTTCTTCCCATCCATTGAAGGAATTAATGTAAAATGTCTACTTAGAAGGGAAGGCATAGGTGTATGATTTGTTTTAGAGCATCAGTTTGTAGTAGAATTTCAGTGTTCTTTTGCTTGTTAAATTTTCATAGAGAAGCAGCCGTTTTCTCACACAAAGGTCTACACTCCATCCCTGGTCCGATCTTACTGACTCTAAACTTGCCTCTGCTCTGCTCCTGCTTTCTTCTTGCCCCTTCTAGAACAGTTACTGTTGGGGCATTATCTTGCCTTAGTGGTTACAGTAGCCAGCTATTTGCAAGATGGCTTCCCTTAATTAATTTGTGACAAGCCCCTAGATAAGCTTATGGAAACATAAGAAATTATTTGATCTCAAAGTCTGTGTCCATACCCCCCCATTGTTGTATGGTTGGGATGGATCTATTGTCTTTGACACATAGGAGTCTACATTAAAAAAAAAATGCTTGTGGAGGAATAGAACGTAATTTATTGATGCTGTATGAGACACTGTTAGGCAGCAGAGAAGAATACAATTTTTGGTTCCGAGGAGCCGGACATAGGACTCGTGGTGGTAACATGGGCTCTTATGACACAGCATGCAAATGCATGGAAGTGGCCCAGTGTTCCTGGCTAAAACCTGAGGCTGTCTGTTGTTTCTGTAATGTCCATGTGGGTGAGGAAGGTGCATGCTATTGGACTTTCAGCATTAGTGAAGAATTGTTTCAGTGGAGGAATTTCTCGTCTTTATATCTAAGTACTGTTGCTCTCACAGATGTATATCTTGAAGCTATGTAACTTTATTCAAGTTCATATGGATTTCTTGATTTTAGAGTTTCCATTCTCTCCCTCTCTCTCTCTGTGCCATCATGTGTGTATAGGTCAGAGGACAACTTTCTGGAGTCTCTTCTCTCTTTTCACCTTTACCTGGTTCTGGGGATTTAACTAAAGTCATCACATTCTTGCAGCAAGAGCTTTTACCTACTGGGCCATCTCACTAGCCTCTTGTTTAGTATTTGCTTGCCCATTCTTTATGTGAACTTAAATATATTGCTATCCTTTGAATTGAAAGAATTCATTATTATGTAAAATCTATTTATACAGGTTCGAAAAAAAGTTATGATGTGACAAACACTAGAAGAGATTTCCAAAATTATTATTCATTTTTGCTTGTTTTGTAAGACAGTCAAAACTGGTTTGGTAACTTCCCGTTGTATTCATTCTCTTCCCATATTTTTAATAAAACCTGTAGTAGACCTCTTCTCTGCTGTTTGGCATTTTCTAGTGTACCTTAACTCTCTTGCAGCCATTGGCATAGGTAATATGTGTCTTCTTTAGAGAGCCAGATAAATGGCTTCTAGACACATTCTATTTTTGTTCAGGAATGTCTCATAATTTGCTTCATAGTGCTACTGTCCTGTATTTAAAGTTTGGGTGCAGCTGTCATTCTGAGTTACGGAAATATTGTTCTTCAGAACTTAGTGATTTGTTTAGGTCTGTAGTTTCAGAAGCCATACTCCCACTAAATTTTAATTGAATCTCATTGGCTTTCGTTTCAGCCTTTAGTAGTGTGTGGTCTCTGTATTTTCGTTTTTAGCTTTCTTCCACTTCAGAGATGTGTTAAAGATGGTCTTAAGACAGAAATATTATACTTGTTTATTGAAGTTAATTTTCAGTTAAAGAAAAATATTCCTTTTGTAAATTAATGACTTACTTAGTCATATGAGCATACCTTATTTTTGACAATGTTTTTGTTAAGGTGTGTGAAGAATTATTTTTAATTTCATGAAGTAAACCTATTAGAAGTAAAGTGTAATTCATAGAACTTTTAAGACACTGAGAGAATCTTAGGAACTTTTACAAATAGATGTCATCCTGTGATATTTGGGATTGAGCTCAGGGCCTTGTTATAGGCATGGTATCTACTACTGAGTGACATTCTCAGGAGTAGGAGTAGGAGCAGCTCTCTCCATCTCCTCCTTCCCCCCCCTCCTCTTCCTCCTCCCCCTCCTCCTTCTCTTTTGTCCTCCTCCTCCTTGTTCTTTTTTTATTTCTTGCCTTTAAATTTTGAGACAGAGTCTTTCTAATTTGCATACGCTGGCCTTGAACTTGTTGTGTAGTCTTGACAGGAATTCAGCTTTTGGTCCTCCTGCCTCTGCCTCCAGGTAGCAGAGATTATAGGTCTGTTCCACTGTCCAGCAAGAAATAGCATTTGCTCTTGTTCTTTGATTATTGAACTTGTTTTATTTCTGTTAAAGTTGTGTCTCCTTTGATCACAGAACCTCTGGGAAAGTGGATTTTCTGGAGCGTAAAGAGTATGTTCAAACACTATCTATAATTAGAGCAGTATATTTTGACTTTGGAATTATGGATTAAGTGATAAAGCCTGGTGTATGTGCATGTGTGCATGTATGTGATCATGGAATTTTAAGAAGTTTGTTTCCTTTAGACACACATGTCAGTAATACAAGGCTTTCTTGTCCTAAAATGAAAGTTTCATAAAACCCCTGCTGTTCTGGCCCTGGAGCTCAGACATACTGTGCGATTAGCACACTTGTAAATCTAAAATCAGTCAAGAGACTATTTTATGTCCATTTCCTGTGTAGATGTGTAGTCCCTCAATGTTTGGGAAAATATACATGCTTGATATGGTTTTGCTTTTATGGTGGACTGTTCTGAATATGCCAGTGTGTTTTTAACTTTATTTTTTCTCATTTTTAATTTAAATTTTTATTTACAGCACTCAAAATTGAACTGAAGATCTCATACATTGAGCTACATCCCTAGTTCCCCCAAATTTTAGTTTGAAGTAGGATCTACTCTATACCCCGGGGAGATCTTGAACTTAAAATTCTCCTACCTCAGTTGTCTGAGTATTGTAATTGCTCTAGTGTGCCACCATGTTTGATCTATTTTTTGTATATTTTCTGTATTTTTATTTAATGTGTATGGGTATATTGCTTGCATATAGGTAGGTACGCCTGTGTTGTGCAGTGCCTGTGGAGGTCAGAGGATCCCCTGAAACTAGAGTTACAGACGGTTGTTAGCTGCCATGTGGGTACTGGGAATCAAACCTGGGTCCTCTGCAAGAGCAGTCAGTGCTCTCAACCGCTGAGCCATCTCTCTAGCCCGATGTTTGATCTTTTTTTTTGGTCTTTTTGAGACAGGGTCTCTCTGTAGCCCCAGCTGTCCTGGAACTCTCTATGTAGACCAGGCTGGCTTTGAACTCACAGAGATCCACCTGCCTCTGCCTCCCAAGTGCTGGGATTAAAGGCGTGTGCTACCATGCCCGTCATTTGATCTGTTTTTATTTGTAATGAGACTCATTCAGGACTTAAGTTTTGAATTATTGTTTCTGCTCTGAGACTACATGATCCCTAAAGCACCAGCTGATAACTTTTCTGAGTATTTCACCTTGTCTCTCAATGCCCCTTGTAAGAACTTAGACTTTCAGCATTTTGATGACGACTCCTAGTCTGGGAGTCTGGAGTGCTCAGGTTAGGGGACTGTATACTCTTGAACTTGAGTCACGTTACTTACTGTCTTGTCTTTGGGTTCCTCATTTGTGAGAGTAAAGCTTGCATTGCTTTCCCAAGGTTCGTCTTTAAACCCATCATTACATGGAAGACCAAGCCTCTAGCACATGAGCTCTTGGAAGGTGAGGAGTACTGCTCTAATGCAGAGTGGAAGAACTTAACTCTTTGTGCGAAGGTTGTGGAGCACATATAGAGGATGGAAACAGTGTTGTGTGTGGTCATAAACCTAGTCAGGTTAAAAAAAAAGTGTTGGGGGCGCTGGAGAGATTGCTCAACATTTAAGAGCACTGGCTGTTCTTGCAGAAGACCTGGGTTCGAATCCCAGCACCCACATGGCAGCTAACAACTGTCCAAAACTCCAGTTATCCATGGACATTGCATGACACGGGTGCACTTACCTACATGTAGGCAATACACACATACACATAAAAATAATAAAATATTTAAAAAAATAAAAAAATGGTGGGGAAAAAGGAATTTTATCTAGAAAGTTTTAAGTTTTGGTGGAGAGTAGAAGACTTGTGCTAAGTTTTTCTTAAGTGTCACACTTATAGTAATGGGAAAATTTTAAGGCTTTGTCAGGTACTCTGGTCCTTGAAACTTGAGAAGCTCATATAGATGTTGAATGACCATCTGTCTAGAATGTTGAAGAAGGAATCCCTGAAGGATCCAGGTAGTTGAACCTAATGATCTAGGTTGCATGAGACCATAGTTATGTTTCACTTCAAAGGGAAATTTGGTTTAGTGTACTGCTTCACAAAGGATAATGAATTTTTCAAAAACAGTTTTATTTTTATTTTGTGTGCATGAGTATTTGACTGCAAACATGTATATACCTGGTGCCCGTGGAGACCAGAAAAGCCTGATCCCCTTGAACTGGAGTTATAGATGGTTATAAGCTGCCACGTGGGTCCTGGGAACTAAATCTTGTTCCTCTGTAATAACAGCAAGTGCTCTTAACTGCTGAGCCATCTCTCCATCATTGAAATGAAGAGGTAAAACTTACAGAGCTCACACTGTCAACATAGCCGAAAATATTAAAAAAAAAGATGGTAGTAATTTTGTCTTATTACTGTTCTAGTTTGTTTCTCCATTGCTGTGATGAAGTACTCTGACCAACACCGATTTGGGGAGGAAAGGGTTTATTTGGCTCTCTTGGGTCACAATTCATCTGGGAGCCCAAGGTAGGAACTCAAAGCAGGAACCTGGTGGTAGGAGCTGGAGCACAGGCCCTGGAGGAATGCTGCTTACTGGCCCATGCTCAGACTGCTTTCCTATACAATACAGAACAACCTGCCCAGGGGTGGCACTTCCCACAGTGGGCTGGCCCTCCGACATCACTCAAAAATCAAGGATATACCCCACAGACATGGTCACAGGCCAATCTAATGGATGCAATCCCCCAATTGAGGCTCCCTCAACCCAGGTGTGTCAAGTTGGCAATTAAAGCTATCCAGCACAGTTATGAAGATTCAAATTAGAGAGGCCACAGAAAGTTTATATTAGGTAAAAGAAATGGCCATGGGTGAGGTAAGAAAAAAGTTCTGATAGAAAATCATTGTGAAATACTTTAGAATGGGGACATTGTTGTAGTGCATCAATAACTTCTAAGAGAACATTTCCTTTACTAGCATTGCATCAACAAGACCACTACAGCCTTGTGAAATCTCTGCAAATATAGATCTGCATGCAGTTCTTGAAGTTTTGCTTGCAGTGTAGAACTTGTATCCCCCCCCTCAATAAAACCATTAAAATCTCTTATTCACAAAGGAGGAACTTTAGGAATATAAGCATATTTTCCCAGGTAAAGATGCACAAAAGAATGAGTAAGACTTGGGAAATAAAAAAATTCTATGATAGGGGCTGGAGAGATGGCTCAGCAGTTAAGAGCACTGGCTGCTCTTGTAGAGAAACTGGGTTCAGTTCCCAGCACCCACATGGCAGCTAACTCCGATTCCATGGAATCCGATGCCCTCTTCTGGCCTCTGTGGGCATTGCACAACATGGGTGCACTTACATACATGCAGGGAAAATACGCATACACATAAAATTTAAAAAAAATTCTATGATAGGAATAACATGTTTTCGGAGACTAGGAAATGAGATTGGATTTTGAAGGATGAAGTTTAAAGAAGGCATAATGCAGTGCATGGCAATAGTCAGAAGGCAAGTCTTCTTGACTCAGATTTGGCAGTAAGGGCTGTTTCCTCTAAATAAAATTATCCAACGTTGTTCAAGGCCAGGAAGTTAATTTTCAGAAAAGGTTGTGTTTGAATGTGAGACCTGGTATAAGTAATGATAGATCTACAGAAATGTGTCATTCAGGGGGTAGAATTTGGGCAGGCACTGACTATGGACAGAGGAGAAAGGGAGATATACCTCAGCCACCTTCATCCGAACAGTGCTCAGAAGAATGAGGTGTATCTGCCTTTGTGATTCTTAGGTCCCTGCTGTATTTGGCTGTATTACAAGGCTATGAGCTGATGACACTTAAACATTACTCCATAAAATGAGCACTCTTTCTTCTGATTTCTTGTTCACAAAAAGGACATTCTCTCTACTTCGGTTTACAGGGAGACAGTGTATTGATTGTACCTTCATGAGCATTCTGATCAGTATGCCAGGTACGGTTCTCTTTGCAAATAGATATAGTTAACTGAATGGCATTCCCATTTGTAAATTAGTTTCTTATGAGCTTACTGTTTCTCTGCTGCTGAAAGATAACTCCACTTGGAGTCTCCATAAGAGATGGAATTCCAGTTCCTAAGTTTATAAACTCAGCCAGATCCAGATAATGGATTAAGGTGAACTCATCAAAATAAATGATTTCTGGCTACATTTTGAAGCAGAACAACTTGAAGCAGAGCTGTATAGGTCCATGTGGTGAGGGAGACAGAAGTAGACATGTTTGAGAAACCCAGGAGTAGCACAAGACAGTGGAATGGGAGAAGATAAGGCTGTGTAAAGCAGACCAGCTGTGAAAGGCCACACTTTTTGGCAGAGGAACGTCCTTTTGTTTTATATTCTGAATTAAACTGAAAGGGAACATTCCTACTTTATTTGTTGAAAACATTCCTTCTTTTCATGATTATATTTTAACAACTGGATCTCTTATTTCTTTGAAACTCAAGTTGGATTTGTTGCCCACTTACTCTTTTTGGCTTAGTTGTGCCTAACAGGGTAGTTAAAGATGATTAGACTAGTGTGTAATGACTGAGGACATATTAACCAGCGTCCTGGTTTTGTTTGATCTTTATATGATTCTAGTAATTCTAGTTACATGATGAGCCCTGTGTAATATCACTTTGAATTCCTATAGTGCAAGTGTTCAAAAATACTTGAGATCAGAAGCTTTTCACTTTTAGATTTAGGATATTTGTATTGATTTCACCAGTTAAACCCTCCTACTCCACAATCCAAAACACACTGAAATCTGATGTTGATAGAGTATCACATTCATGTTCAAAAACTATGGACTTGGGAATTTTAGGTTCTGTATTTTTAAATCAAGGATGCTCAATTTTAATGAGATTGTTTAATCATAATGATTGAGAATTGTATAATAATAATGATTGCAAATTCTTTCGCCTAGACGAGACCCCTAAGCACTTGTAGTCTCTTAAAGGGCTACTTAAAAGCCTCTTTTCATTAAATATATTTGCTTACTTGGAATGTTTCCATTTTAGGCTTGTTCAATTTTCATGACTCAAAAGCATATGTATAGTATGACTTCATTCAAAAGCTAGAATTTTGAAAAACTATGTTGTGATGTAATTACAGTGATAACACTTTTTCTCAAATGAAGAAGCTAATAGCATTATATTAGATAATTTCTTTCTTTTTTTATATTTCATATGTATGTATGTGTTGCCTGCATATATGTAAGTCCAATGCAATGCCTGTGGAGGACAGAAGAGGCTGTTGGCTCCCTTGGAACTGGAGTTATGGACAGTTATTAGCTGCCATGTGGGTGCTGGAATTTGAACCTGGGTTTTCTGCAAGAGCAGTTAGTGTTCTTAACTGCTGAAACATCTCTGCAGGCCCCATTTTAGATAATTTCTATTTCTGGTAGTTTACTAATGCTTAGGGTTCACACAAGGTCACTTTGTAATATTGACTTTTACTTTCTGATCAATTAATAACACTGTGTTATAAAATGGTAAAGGATATTTTCAACTTTTTTCTTTTGTTGATAGAATTTTGATAGCAATGTTTGCCCGCTGTTTGATTACTGGTTGCCAAGTACCAACTTCTGAACTGTAAATTTCATCTATTAAGATGAACAGCGGTTTATTGATAAGTGTCGTGCGTTCAGTCATTCTCTCTTAACTCTTAACTCCCCCTTCAATATTCTAATTAAATTTAAATTTGCATAAAGTAGTGAGTAGGTAGAATATTTACTTTGGTAGAAAGAAGGGCTGGGAGAGTCGTATCTGTTTCCTAATCTAGTTCTTTGATTTGGTTGTATGGGTAACTGTTTCTTGGTTCCCCTTATATAACCAAGTTCTGTTTTGTTTCTTATACCACAGGAAAAACATATAAGTAATGAAGAAAAGCACTTAAGGAGGATGGAAGAGGCCAGGTTGCAGCTCAAGGATCAGCTTCTTTGTTTGGAGACTGAACAGGAATCCATTCTTGGTGTAATAGGAAAGGAAATTGATGCAGCTTGTAAAACTTTCTCCAGAGACTCCATGGAGAAATTCAAAGTAATTATGAGTTCTTACTGTGCTTTCAATTTTCAGTTATTTTCCTAACGTAAAATTATAATGGGTTTGTAACAGGATTACACAGTAGTTATATTTTTATTTCAGAAATTTTTTTTACAACAAAAATAACTTCCTGTAATGTTTAGGAGTAAGGCGCTGTTTATTATTGCGCAGTTATGGTGAGAGGAAGTGTGATCTTATTCTATTGAGTCACCTGTGTTTCACTCGGTGAAAGAAAATCCTTCATGAAAGAGGCAGCAGTTCTAACAAAGGAAAATATCCTCTGATTCAAGAAGCTTGGATTTTGACTTTTTCATTACGATAGCCTGTTTGTGATATTGTTAGTAAATTGCATCTATTGAGGTCAACATTAGAGGTTTAATGATAACTTTGGTGAGTGTAATCTCCTTTACCCTTCAAACCACCCCTCCCCTTCAGTATTCTAATTAAATACAGCATAGAAAAGAGAAAACTAGAACTGGGGGTGCTAGGTAACTTGCTCCTGAATGTTGCTGTGATTAAATACTGCAGTAGGACTTTAAACTTCTGTGGTCTAACTCTAGAACCTAAACAAGCGAAGACTGTGCTCTTTGCTTTCCCTGCTTCAACATGCTCTGTTCAGTATGCTTCTTCTATATTTAAAATGGAAAATGGTTTCTCATTAGTAGTTGTCATGAGATGATAAATAAAAACAGAAATGATCCGTGGGTGCTTGGAATTCCTTGAAGCAGCGCCTTTATGAAGTGTTAGCTCCGGTGCCAGCAGGGCATTGCTTTGGTCTGACCTGCCCTGAACCCATTAAAGATCAGCATCATTTTCTACTGTGTTTGCTTCAGTTTATCACAGTACCACATGCAGATATGGTATTAAGCCTAAGTGTTTCAGGTGAATTGTCATCATTATATTTTCCTTCATTAGATGGTTTTCTAAGATCTTTTCCCCTCTCCTGTTCTTCTTTCCCATCTTTTTTTTTTTTTTTCCCTCTAAGTGGTGTTCGAAAGAAACTAAAATGTAATCCTACTCTTTCGGTCAAAGTCTTCTTAGGATTCTACTTTAATATTTCGATTTGTAGAATTTAGTAGAGTTGATAGATATTTTGCAATGCTTTTCCTCCAATACCTTTTTAAAAAAATGTTTAGCTATCACTGTGAGATGACTGTCAGGCTGAAATGAGCCATACTGGAGTTTAATAGGAAAGCCCAGTCTTTCAGGGATGCTGTAAAGTCTGATATAATGCTCACTTATTCTTTTGCCTTTCTAATGCTTGTCTGATTTGCTTATATTTAAAGAATATGTGACCTTGCCATTAATGCTTTATGTGAAAGGGGCATATATTAACAATGCAACATTTGCTCCGTGTTTAAAAATATAATTTCAGAAAGTTTTCAGTCATGTTCAAGCATGAAAATGAAGACATTTGAATCATCTTATAAGATGTATTAGCCTTGTTATGGTTAATTGTAGGAAAAAACAGAGATGGACAGAGAGGAACATTCTTATTCTCTTTCTTTATGGTAAACAAATTGCCCCTTCAGCTTGCTGTATAAGCATCATCCTGTTTTGAGATGTTAGATATTTGTCCAGGTTCTCTTTTCATCTCTTCAGAACAAAGGTCTGTTTTAATGTTCTTGTCACAGTAGCTCTTGAGGTTTATTAATGATGATATTTAGACGTTCAGTAACAGGTGTATGTTGAGTATGCTTTGTGTGATAGAGACAATGGAAACACTGTGTACGTGGTCTGTACCTTGGCCTTATGAGGCAGTCTGTCCCCTTTGCAGATGGTAACGTGTAGCTACCCCACTTATAAATGGTTAAAGATGTTCTTTTCAACTTGGAATTATGTATAAATCTGTGGAACAGATTTTTTTTTAAAAAAGGAACATTGCTTGTATTTCTTATATCAATTTATTTTGCCTTTTATCACTGAAGATTTAGTTAAGGTTCATGTAGTAGGTTAATGAAAAAAAAGTATAACTGATGACCAGTGAATGCTTATAAAATGTGTAGTACAATGTTGAAAGAGGAAGAAGAAACTTAAAATTTTGGTAATTTAGGGAAAAATTGACTGACAAGGCAGAGATGGCCTGAGAGTTGAGTTAGGACTGGGTCCATGATGGTGCAGGCCTTTAATTTCAGCATCATAATGGAGGTAAAATGGTTGCTGTATGCTTGAGGCCAGCCTACTCCACGTAAGTCTATGCTTAAGTCCAGAGAAATCAGGAGTACATAACATAACCCAATTTCTAAATACAAAATGAAATAAACAAAGCACTAACAATGAAAGAGTTAGGTTAGATTTAGATAAAGAGAAAAGTTGGATATAATAATACAACACTTTTGTGTATGGCATGTGGTTGATATTTAGTATATAATTCATGGTGTTTAAGTGACTTAGCTCTTGCAATTCTGATAGACAAGTAATGTCGCACACCTATCAGAAACTATGGAAGTATTTGAAGTATATGGAGTAGACATCAATTTGGAGAGGGATAGTATATTTTGAGATTGAATAAAAAAGTACATAAGTACCCTATGTAGAACAGAGTTCAAAGAACTGTGAATACTAAAATTTGTGGCAGTAATTATAAAGTCATTGGCAGCTTTTGAGTTTGGCTGTAACTCAGTAATAAGAAAGGAAAAAAAAAAAAAACCCCAGATAATAGATTTTATGTTATGAAGTAAATCAGGGCAGGCAATATAGGCAATGATTACAGAATTTTCTTACAATCTTGAAATAAAAATCAGTGTTGGTATAAATTCATTTTGATGAGTTGTCTGTTCTTCATAATCCTTAAACATTTTTTTAATTTATTTTTTATTTTATGTGTATGAATGTTTTACCTGCATGTATATAAGTGCATCTCTGTGCCCAGTACCCAAGGAGACCAGAAGAGGGCATCAGATTCCCTAGAGCTGGAGTTACAGAGTTGTTTGCCACCATGTGGGTGCTGAGAATCAAACCTGGGTCCTCTGCAAGAACAGATAGTGCTCTTAACTGCTGACCCATCTCTTCAGCCCGTGTTTTTTTGCAGTCTTTGATGAAACAAAAAGGACCCTATAGTATAAATGTGGATAAAGAAGAATTAGGTTGCTATGTAAGCACACCTAAACCTCTGTGAAATACAGTACATAAAACAACACTGAGGAAATAAACCAAAGATGAAGTACAGTGTTTATCAAGGGTGCTTGCCAGATGAAACCTTGTGGGCTCAGCTTCCGGAGAGCCCAGTGATGGTAGCACATGATAGCTCTTTCATTTAATGTCTCTATATTGAGATGACTATTTATTGACAGTGAATAAATAAACACCTAAGTATCCACCTAATAAATGGCTACAAATTTACTCTTTTTGCATACTTAAGCTAAAAGACTAATCATTTGGATGCTGTGTCAATAATTTATGTACATTCATGCCAGAGAAAAGTCTAGTTCTAATATTCTTTCTTCTTTTTATAGTTTTTTTCCTCTGGTCCTGAAATACATTATGATCCACATCGCTGGTTAGCTGAAAGCAAGGTAATTAATCATGAAATCATTTGTGCTCTTCAAGGCCTAGCATCTCTCCACATATCTACCTTTGTATCTATCATATGTGTATTATGTGCTTTAATCAAGTTCACTCATCTACCATTCCTTCCCTTTCAGTTCCTTCCGTCATACCCACCACTTTCCACTATGAAATACTTAACATTATCTTTCACATATTAGATCAATTTTAAAATTAATCGATGAAAATATATGGGATAGTATGACTTAGGCAATTGCAGTTCTTTATAGAATACTTTTTTCAACTTTAAGATTGGCAGTATTTCAATCTTTCATCTTGTTTAAGTTCCATAGTAAAATGGCCTATACTATAAACTGGACTGGTTGTATTTCAGATTTATAATTTTGTTGCATGAAAGAATCTTTTAGTTTGTTTATTGATTGATTGATTTCTGGGAATTGAGCCCAGGGCCTTATGCATAGAATATATACACTGCTACTAGACCACACTTCTAGCTCTTATTATCCTTATTTAAAACAGTGAGAAAAGTAAGGTCTCAGGGAAGGAAAGTGACTTGTTCAGTGCAAGGCATTTTACAATGTCTTGCCACTGTACACATTGTCATCTAAAGTCGTTTATCCAATGAAGACTCATTGATTATGTAATCCTATGTGTTATTCATTGTGGCTCTCAGATGGTCTGTGGTCTAATACTGAGATGATGCAGACAGATCCTAGAATAGTCTTTGGACCATGTTATGTTATTATAGTTATTTGTAGATGTTGACAAAGGCACATCGAAGGACGAAGAACCGACTGGTGTTTGTGCTGGGAGGATGGTAGGATAGAATGGTGCAAACGTGTCATGAAAAGCAGCTGGAAGAAAGCAACACTCATATTTACTCTTTAACAGCTCTGTATAAGTTAGCTGGCTGATTATGGGTGGAACAATGGCAAGAAGGTGAGAATATTTGAAGCCAGTGACCCAAGATTGCTGAGTAAGTGCAGGTGGGAAGCCAGGTGATGACAACGATTGCCTGTGAAGGACAGCCATGCATTAGGACACGTTCTTATAACAGTCCTGGTAAGAAATAAGATACTGAGAATGATCACTAGGATTTTCCTCCTGTTTTAAAATTCCCTGTACCTTAAAACCATCAGTCCTGTGCAATTCGAACTATTTTTGATAGCAATAGATGGAAATTCATGTTTTTGCCACTTGCATAGGAAATCTAGAATGGACGTGTCTTGATATCTCAGAATTTTTTGGTTGGAAACCTTTGTTGTGCATTAATATAACATTTTTTCTTTTTTCTTTTTCCTAACTCTGCAGTCTGACAAGAGCAATATACTTAGAATTTTCTTTCAAGTTAAAATCTTTATCATTTCTGAACAGAAAGCTTTCACTGCTGTGGTTCAGTTAAATTATGAGAGGGAGAGATGACTCTTAATCATAGCTCCTTAATTTGGGAGCTAGTGAGCAGCTTTCCCTTATCATTTAATGGGGTTGAGCTTCTGATCAGACCAGCTTTAATACTGCATGAGACAACTGTTCCTTCTACAGTGTAAAAGGGTTGTGATAAAAAATACCACGTTGACCAACTGACTAAGGAGGAATTGAATCTATTTACTAGAGAGATGGCTTATGTTATTGATGGGCTACAGTCCTGTAATTCCCATGAACTATGACTGGACTGCTCTATAAGTATTGAAGATAAGATCTGAACTCAAGAGGACAAAACTATATGGAAAGTAGATTGCTGTTCATCCAGGGCATACTGACACTCTGCAGTATCGGAAGGACCTCAGAGGGCGCTTGGTAATTGTTTTCATAAATCTACTAAATGAATTTCTTCTGTTAGTATTAATTCTAGAAGAACTGGCAGACTGGGTAAGGATTTTATCACTGTCGCTTTAGTGGCAGTGGTGGCATAACATAAACATGAAGTCCCATGGAGAGCTGGTCCACATTCACAGATAAAATAGCCACTGAAAGGTCAGGCTAAGACATTTTAGGAAGGGAGGTGACTAGCTGTTAAGGAATGCCAGGCAAGGATTTCCCGTAGATGAGTTTTTGTTCTTAATTCTAGCAGGGCCTGTAGAAGCCAAGGTTTCCTTTGATTATCAGAGAATTTACAGAGTCCTACTTCCTGAGTAACCTGCTTTGCTTAGAAAAGGTAACTGGACATGCAAATATTTTGTACATAATGCCAGGACTTTTATGGAAGTACACAGAAGCCTGTGGAGGGCTGATGCCTCTGATAAATTTTGGAGGTGACAGGTAGAAGAGCATGCAGGGGAAACATGTTTAGGAACACCACAGGAGAAAATGTGATAAATGCCAACAAACCCCCAGTGTTTGACAAGAGCAGAATGTGAAAGGTTGAGGCAGCAGACGGGAGGGAGGAAGCTCTGGCAAAGAGGGGTGGCGTTCCTCACGAAGGGCATCTTGGGGATCTTTCAGGAGCCTGGATTCAGATCTCTGTGTGTGTATGAATGTTTTTATTTATTTATATTTTATTTATTATTTTTATTTTATGTGTATGCGTGTATTGCCGGCGTGTACGTAAGTACACCCGTGTCGTGAAGTGCCCGCAGAGGACAGAAGAGGCTGTCGGATCCCCTGGGACTGGCGTTATGGATAGTTGTTAGCTGCCATGTGGGTGCTGGGATTTGAACCTGGGTTTTATGCAAGAACAGCTAGTGTTCTTAACTGCTGAGCCATCTCTCCAGCCCCCAGATCTGTATTTAAAGAAGAATCACAAAAGAATTTAAAAACAGACTGACATGCAGATGCTTGTATTTTAGAAGTATCACATGATAGTGAAAGCTGGATCAGAGATGGTAAGATTGAAAACAGGGAGACCAGCCAAGAAGGGGAATGTGCTGGTGTGATCTGAGGATGGGGTTCAGAGGTTCACACGCACAAAAGGATGGCACTAATATTTTGCTGATAGCCTGCACGTGGTTACTGTTTTCATGTCAGAGTATGGAGAATGAGATATTTAGGCCAAAGTGTAAGAGTGCAGAAAAGGACTCATATCTAAATGAACCAGCAGGCAGAATCCTAGTTAGGTAAGCTAAAAGAGGAACCTATATCTGGAAATCTCTATTCAGACAGGGCAGTAGAAAGGGATCCAAGGTATTTAGGTTCAGATTGTGCAGAGAAATGGGAAATGGCGGAGGCATTGCCAATGAGAATTAGGGGTAACTTCTCAAATCCAGAGGAGACAGGTGCATAGAGGATGGGCTGTGAACTAGTGAGAGTCACTGTTCATATGACAGGGAAGAAAGGAAAGCTGATAGAATGTGCTCTTCCTCACGAGGCAGGATCCCAAGTGTGCTGTAGTTTACACATTTTATTTTTAGAGTCTAGTATTAATATTCCCCTTTATATATGAAGATATGAATTCAATGTAGAATGTTGCACACTTTCTTCTTGGCTATTGTGCTGAAATTTCCCCGTTTTCTCCTCTTTGTTTAGTCTATAATTTGATGAGGGAAGCTCTGTGTCTTCCTGATTCATTACTACATTTTTGGCACTTTACACAATATCCTTGACCAGATCTCAAAGGAATAAATAATTATATTGGATTTCTTGCATTTTTCACTCAAAGTGCTTCCTTAGCTTCAAAATTACAGAAGGATGAGTAGCAAACACAGGGCATTCCAGTAAATGCCTTTCCTCCTGTGTATCGGAACTGTAGGCTTGGGCCACCATGTTCCAGCCCTCATTAAATGGCTCAATTCTCAAATATTTCTTTTATTACTTCATAGTTGCAAACTTCAAAATTGTGTAGGTAAGAGAATCACTTTTAAATTATTTGGATTTTCCTGTGTTGTTTGATATCATCCTGGGGAGCCACACTTATGTTGATAGTCTAGTGTGCTCTTTTCCCTGTGCCGCAACTCAAACAGCTGTAGAAATGAGGACGTTTAACATTCTCCTCTTGCAGGTAAGAAAACTGAGTCTGAGGTAGTTTTGAGTTCTTCCTAAGAACAGAAAGCTAACTAGTTACTGAAAAGGGCTTCAAACTCGACTTTCTGAACCCCATGCCATTTCTCAATGTTAGTTGTGTAGTCTACACTCAAATATAAACCTTAACATTTATGAATATTGATTCTTTAGTGGAATTGACGTGTTCAGTCTTTGTATGAGAAATACTAGATTCTGTATATTTACTTCTTGTTTGAGGTATAAATATTTACCTATTTATCCTTTCAATGCAACAATGAAAGTACTATACTCATTTATTTTTTGGAAATTATACTTTAGGTTATATACATGAATATGTACAGTTGGGAGAAAAATAATTAGGTATTTTAAAAAACGTAATGTTATTTTGGAGATCTTATCCCTTCTGCATTATTTTCAGAAGTAAAATGTAGAGAAGTCATACAGAAAACTATAATTAAAATCTGAATTTGGTAGTAATGGCCTCTAATCTCAGCTATTGAGGCAGGAGGGTCACAATGAGTTTAAGGCCAACCTGGGTGACTTAGTGAGACCTTGTCTCAAATAAAAAGTAAAAACTGACTGGCTGGGGACTGGCTTAGTGGCAGAGCACTTGCCTAACGTCTGAGGTCCTGGGTTCAAGCCCTAGTACCACAGAAATAGGACAAAGCTATTTTTTAACTGACTTGGATTTTGGATTTGTATTTCATGGGTCTGGTTGTTTTAGTGACCTAGGCACATTGTAAAAACATTGCCATTCTTTTTTCTCTAGTTCTTATGTAAGCATTTTCTCCTCAAAATTAGACTTTGGATGAAGGAAGCATAGTAGTTAAAGCAGCAAAATTATGGGTCCTAATATTATTGCTGACTGCATAAGCTGTAATCTTTTTATGTGAATTTTCTGTTTTCTTTGGTTTTTAGCTTTGAATCATTCCTTAGTGACTCACTATGTTATGTTGAATTTCAGCAGAGGAGTCTCTCAGAATAGAAAGATCATTGTGATAGTTTTACTAGATACCTATGAATATTCCCACCTAATTGCAAGCTGGCAACTACAGTGATAAAAGCTGCCTTATTTTCAAATTCACTATGTTGGTTTATTTAGCACTGCTTGTTGATGTTGCTAAATAAATGAGTCTATTATGTAATAGTAAAATGCTCCTGTGAGTGGTTAATAGAAAGGTTTTTGCCGTATGATGAATAGCCTTCTCAGCTAATTATAATTTGGAGTGGTCTATGTTATCCCTGTGCTGTGTTCCAAGCCACTTCTTCAAGATCCTTAATGAAGATGCCGGGTATTTATCTAACGAGCACTGTGTCTTATAATTGATTATTAGTTGATTAAATTTCCATAAATTTAGATTTAATTTTGGATTATTAGTATATTCTATATACATATTGACATTATATAAGATCTCTAACTATAGCCAAATTTTGCTCTTGCTTGATAATAGAATAAAGGCTTCATAGGAATAAATTTAAGCCATAGGACAAGTTATAATAGTCTCTTTGGGTTGCCCTAGCAAAGTGCTACACTGGTGGCTTAAACAGCTGACATTTATTTTTCAATTTCTCATAGCTCAAGAGGTTCTAAGTTCAGGATCAGGGTGGCAGTTTTGGTTTCAGTGATAGCTCCTTCTCTGGTTTGTGGATGGTCCCCTTCATTCTGTCTTCATTTGATCTGTCTTCGGAGCACGTTCTAAGGGAATGAGGTCTACTACTTCTTTCCTTTCTACGGACAGCAGAATTCTCAGTTTAGGGTCCTTCCTTTATGAACTTATTTAATCTTCATCACTTCCCTAAAGGCTCTATTGGTGAATACAGCTTTGGTTTTAGTGTATGAATTTTGAGAGGATGCAATTTAATCTATAAATTAAACCTGATTTAATAATTTGTTTTGGGAATGATGTTGTGCTGCCTGTTGTTTTTGCTAGAACGCCGGACACTGTTAGGACAAGACAGATTTGTTGCTTCTCCATTACTGCCTTTTGAAAATTCTAGTGACTATATGAAGTGAGCAGGGAGGGGTCAAATCCTGAGATGGGGAGTGGTTTGAATGCACTGAGGAAAGGGAGGTATGTGGTGATTTTTCTATATTTTCATTTGCACCACTGAGTAAAACAAGTTAAGTGGAGGATTGAGAGTGATGGTCTCAAGGATCCTTTTTTAAACTAAATCTGTTTTAAGATACTGTATTGGTAGATAACGAACATTGAAAGAAATCAGTAAAAAAGCACTATTATAATATGGAATTTGTTTTCTTTTTGAGATACTAGATGACTGAAGTTTTATTGTCATATGATAGAAAACCACTGGAGCTGAGAAGAACCTTTGGCCTGATCATGTTAGAACTGGCATCTGCTCTGTGATGAATGTGTCCTTGGATGTTTTCATTATACTTACACTTTTTTTCCCCCTTAAGGTTGATTTAAAAGAGGCACATATGTTTTATGTGTCCATATGTAGTTTAAAATGTTAAAATAGTTCAACAACAGCCTGAGTGAATAGCATATTTTAAGAAAAACAGTATGTTCTCTCTCTTACTTTGTTCGTTTCCTACCTTTTACATGTAGCTTTTTTTTTTTTTTTTTAAATCATATCTGGTGCAAACCAGTCAACTTAAATCCTGCAGTGTTAGCTAGTAGTGATCTGTTCACAGGTTTTCCTTTTCATAGGAGGTTAAAAAACTGACTTCTGCTTTTCATTCCTCACAGATCTCTTGTGTAGTTTGTACCCCAAGGTGAACCTCATGCCTTTTATCTGTCTTTATTAATCTGTTATTTTTTATGCCTGTCACTTCAGGTTTGCCTTTTAAATGTTACCTGTGCATATGTATTTCTCTGTTACACAGTTACTTCATTTTATTCTCTGTTAAAAGGCAATTTATACCATCACAGTAGTAAATCAATTTAGTATTCTGACATTTAATAATTCTTGATAACACTGAGTAATACTGGATTTTAGACCAGTCTTCAGAGAACTAATATTTACTCTGTTTCCATTGACGGTGATTAAATAATTTTAAATATTACAGTTTCCAGAATATTTTATTTTGAAATCTGACTTTGAGAATTAATAGCCTTTTGCCCTATTCCCAGAGTTTCTGAAGCACAGTGGTTAAGCCCTGTGTACTTGGTGGTTCTTGGTGAAGTAATTCCTTAAATGCCTATTAGTTGACTAGAATCAGAGTCTGTAGCTTCATAATGTCACCCAAAGCGATCATTGAACACCGTGCCTGAAGGGCATCATTACCAGGCCTAGTGCAGACACAGTCTTCCAGCCCATCTCCTTTGTGGTTATATTTTATATTTCAAATTGGTAGTGTTCAGGCACCATATTTGGTACTTTTGAGTGTTCATTAAGTTCTGCTAAGATGCCAATTCTAAAAGAATGGAAACTTTATTTCTAAAATATCACTTTTGTCTTTGTTTCATTATATGTAAGGTAGGAGATCTTTTTAGAACTTAACAGCATCTCACTTTCACTTAGTTGGATTTGTCAGACCCTTCAACGAGCATGACATCATACTAGCTGGCTCCATTGCATTGGCACAACCCATTCTACAAGAGCTCTCAATGCAGTTGTAACATTCTTGGGGAAAGTCTTAAAGGTCTAAATCCCCAACCAGCATAAATATGCTTGTGCTTGGACTGCCAAGTAAACAGCAGAAAGACATGCCTGTCCACAACATCTTTCCAGAAACTAGATCTCTCTACCCTCCACTGCATCATATAAGGTAATGCTAATGATATTCACTAGGGCTTTTCAGAGTGTTTTTCTGGAGAAAGCAACAAGTCTTTGTGAAGTGAATAGGAGGTATGTTGTGTAGATTCAAATTGTTTTTTAATATAGAACAAACAGTGACATTGTAGGCATTCTTTTATCCTATTTTCTATCAATTAGCAAATTAATGACTTAAGCAGTAATGTTTAACAGCCATTTTCCACTGACATATAGCCAAAATTAGTATAAATTTATTTTAAATTTTTTAATTAAAAAACTTTTTTTTGTGTGTATGATAGAGTTTATTTGCCTCACAGCACAGTTTGTCATCATGGGAAACCAAGGAAGGAACTCAGGGTAAATTAATTTTTTTGATATGCACTCCTTTTCTTTCTTTTTTTTATACAATGTATGTATTCTTTATTGAATTTTTGTGTATCTCATACATCACTTAAAATATTTTATATATTATTTTTATTTTTATAAGCATGTTGCCTGCATGTATATAAATGCACCTATGTTGTGCAGTGCCCGTGGAAGTCAGAAGAGGGC
Organism: Nannospalax galili; assembly: GCF_000622305.1. Taxonomy (NCBI): domain Eukaryota; kingdom Metazoa; phylum Chordata; class Mammalia; order Rodentia; family Spalacidae; genus Nannospalax; species Nannospalax galili. The sequence goes on from NW_008336391.1 coordinate 260,460, forward strand.
ATCAGATTCCCTTGGACCTGGAATTACAGATGTTTGTTAATGCTGTGAGCTGGGAACCAAACCCAGGTCTTCTACAAGTGCTGCCAATGCTCTTAACCACTGAGCCATCTCTCCAGTCCACATTGGATACATCTTAATCACGTTGAGAACCCTCTCCCTTATCTGCACCCATCATAGCATTTCCTCACTGGATTTCATGCATTCTGTCATATATATTATGGCCTATTGAGTCAAGCTTGTGTTCCCAGATGTTCCTTCATGTGAGTTCATCTACTGGAGCAAGATCAGCCTATCTAGTATCACTCCCTTAAAGAAGACAAAAATCTTCCTTAACCCAGCAGTGATCAGCTGCCAAAAGTTCCTCAGCTAAGGTTGGGACTTCCCACCCATTTCCACAGTTCCACAGTTTGCATAGGTCTTGTGCACAGTTTCCACAGTTTGCATAGGTCTTGTCCATGCTGTCATCATGGCTATAAGCTTATATGAAGAAGTTCCCGGCTGCTTGGAAAACTGGTTCCTTGTGGTTATGTACTCCCCCTGGCTCCTACAGTCTTTCTGCTCCCTGTTCCACAATGGTTCTTGAGCCCTGGGTGGCAGAGTTTCAATATAAGGGTCCTATCCAGGGACAAGCACTCTATAATCTCTTATTCTCTGCACTTTGGTCAGTTACAGCTTTCTATGTTAATCACCCTGTGTTGCATGAAGAAGCTTCACTGGTAAGAACTGAGAGATGCATTAATTCTCTCTATCCCTGTTCTGCTATGTTCTGTGAGCCTGAGGTGTAGAGGTTCTATTGTAGATGTGTCACTTAGGACTGGGCACCTCACAGACACTTATTCTCTGTGTTTGACCAGTTGTGGAACTCTCCAGCTGTTGCGAAAAGAAGCTTCTTTGATGGGTGGTGAGAAGTACACTTTTCTATAAATATAAGGATAAATGTTTAGCAAACAGTAAGAAATTATGTTTATTTAGGGGTATGGCAGACATAGGTTTTTCTCTAGGATCTATGACCTCTCCAACCATGTGTATTTGGCTATATTTACAATTATGTTTAGTATGGCAGACATAGGTTTTTCTCTAGGATCTATGACCTCTCCAACCATGTGTATTTGGCTATATTTACAGCACACACACAGTTCCCTTCCATCAAGCTGGTTTTAAGTCCAGTTAGATATTAGATAGTTCTAGATAAAAGTGCCACTACTGTACCAATTGAGTTAGTTTGCTGTGTTGGTCATTGTTGTAGTTATTAGGTTTTACTGCTGGGGTTTGACCATTGACTGATTTTTCTCCCTTAGTAACTTGCATTGTATCCTCTGATACTGTGAGAGCTCGTCTTCTGTGAGGAGGTTTCCAGATCAGTTCCAGCACCATTGCTCCAAGTTCTATGATCGAAATATATCCTGCCTTCAACAATAGGGTCTTACCTTTAAGTTCTAGGAGGCAATCAAGGGCTGTGGCAATAGCCTTTGTTATTTTGGTAGTCTCTTGGACCACCCTAACCAACAACTGGAAGGGAGGTTTCTCCTGTCTGGCACTGTGTTTCTTG
>NW_008336391.1:263261-273444 GCF_000622305.1 Nannospalax galili
CCAGGGACAAGCACTCTATAATCTCTTATTCTCTGCACTTTGGTCAGTTACAGCTTTCTATGTTAATCACCCTGTGTTGCATGAAGAAGCTTCACTGGTAAGAACTGAGAGATGCATTAATTCTCTCTATCCCTGTTCTGCTATGTTCTGTGAGCCTGAGGTGTAGAGGTTCTATTGTAGATGTGTCACTTAGGACTGGGCACCTCACAGACACTTATTCTCTGTGTTTGACCAGTTGTGGAACTCTCCAGCTGTTGCGAAAAGAAGCTTCTTTGATGGGTGGTGAGAAGTACACTTTTCTATAAATATAAGGATAAATGTTTAGCAAACAGTAAGAAATTATGTTTATTTAGGGGTATGGCAGACATAGGTTTTTCTCTAGGATCTATGACCTCTCCAACCATGTGTATTTGGCTATATTTACAGCACACACACAGTTCCCTTCCATCAAGCTGGTTTTAAGTCCAGTTAGATAGCTGCTGATTCTAGATAAAAGTGCCACTACTGTACCAATTGAGTTAGTTTGCTGTGTTGGTCATTGTTGTAGTTATTAGGTTTTACTGCTGGGGTTTGACCATTGACTGATTTTTCTCCCTTAGTAACTTGCATTGTATCCTCTGATACTGTGAGAGCTCGTCTTCTGTGAGGAGGTTTCCAGATCAGTTCCAGCACCATTGCTCCAAGTTCTATGATCGAAATATATCCTGCCTTCAACAATAGGGTCTTACCTTTAAGTTCTAGGAGGCAATCAAGGGCTGTGGCAATAGCCTTTGTTATTTTGGTAGTCTCTTGGACCACCCTAACCAACAACTGGAAGGGAGGTTTCTCCTGTCTGGCACTGTGTTTCTTGTCATATAACCTTCAGCTATATACATGCACTCAAATACATATATTGTATGTGTATTTTTCAGTAGGATTTTGACCTCATACATTCCCTCTGGTTTTCCACACCACCTATGCATTATTTATCTCTCTCATCTCTTTCCCTGTCTAATCCTCCCCTCCTCCTTCCTCAGTTAAAGTATCCTCATTTGCCCTATTTTCCCCTTGGTAATACCTGTCTCCTACTATCCCCCTCTTTCAGGCTCTTTCCTTTTACCTCCATGGTTCCTTCGTATTTTCAGGACTCCTGCAGTTACATCAGGATATATAGTCACATATAAGGATTTGAAACTAAGATCCACAAATGAAAGAGGACATATGTCACTTGTTTTGAGTCTGTGTTGCTTCACTCAGTATAACAGTTTCTAATTCTAGCCATTTACCTACAAATTTCATGCCATTACTGTATTCAACTTGGTGGAATTGCAGGTTATATGATAACTCTCTGCCTAACCCTTTGTTATACTGAGAGATTGTTTTTGCAAACAAGAAATGTGTATCATTTTCCTACCTACCGGCAGTATTGTCAGAGTTTTGGTTTTTCCCCATCTGCAGTAACAGTTGTCTGTTCCCTAACTGAGCCTCATTTTCCCTTTCATCAGCTGTTCCACCTGGTTTCTACTTATAGTAAGACCATATATTTAGAGCAAACTGGGGATGCCAGGGTAGCCTTACTTGGGAAATTCTCTACTCATGACCTTTTGTACTGAAGGTAAAAAATATTTCTCTAGCATTCCTGCTTTAAAGCCTGAACATTAAAGATGTATAAGGTTAGAGTCTGTGAAAATGGGTTGCATGGATTAACTTACCTTTTTAATTTTGCACAAGTGTTGATTTTGTTCTTTTAACCTATAATCTTTCCACCATACTTAATTTGTTGGCTGTATGGGGTTATGTGTTTTTAGACATTGTATCTAGGGATTCACCTCTGTCTCTATCTCTCTGTTTCTTTCCCTCTTCATCTCCTCCTTCCCCTCTCTAAATCTCTGAATTCAAGTAACTATTATGAGTTTGTTTAAAGTTTTTTAAATGATGGTACTGAATTGTAATATTGAGTCGGGACTACCATCTATATTGTGATTTGGAAATTTAATGAGCCAATCTCTTCGTGATGTTGTCTTTCTAAAGATGATGGAATATACCAAGTATTTTATGAAATCTTTTACTATCATAGCTTAATTCCAAAACCAACATTTAACTGCTGTAAACCTTTATGCACATTAAAACATGGGGAGTTTAAATTTTGCTTTAGCTTGTTTAGTTTTTTCATCATGTTGTAAGGCTATCATCATCTGTTGGAATTTTATTTTGATTCTTAATAACTTAGATATAAATACCATTGTTTTAGACAAAACTTCAGTGGCTCTGTGAGGAACTGAAAGAGAGAGAAAACAGAGAGAAAACTCTGCGGCGGCAGCTGGTGCTCTGCAAACAGCAGCTCAGGGATGTGACTGAGCACAAGGAGTCTGAGCTGCAGTGTCTGTTTGAACAGATCGAGAGGCAGGAGCAGCTTCTGGAGGAAATCCACCAGGAGAAGAGAGGTGGGCCCATGACTCTCCCCCTGTTCTTCCTTTCTGTTCATTGTCACGGGTTGGAAGTGCCTACTGGCACTGCTTCCACTTGGGGCTTTGCCTGTGGGCTGCTTTGCCTCTTCTCATCGTTCTTCAGTTTTGAGACCAGCAGAATAAACTGTTGAGTCCTGAAAGCTTTCTCTTGGCCACAGTGCCCTGCTTATATGTGTTGTACATGTATCTACCTGATATTTGCAGGCATTAATTTGGTAAGACCCTCTCTTCTCCCCGGGTAAAAAACTAAAGGTTTAATTTTTTATTTACTTCCGGAAAATGTTCATTCATCCAATAAATAATTGTTTTGTATTAAGGAAAATTCTATCTGAGAATATACCAGTGAACAAATACAGCAAAGAAAAAGTCCTCCACCTTTATTCAGCTTGTATCATACTGGGTGGAGTGAGAGAAAATGAATGCAATGGATAGATGAATGAACACATATTAGAAGCTGTGAGCACATGGTGAACATAATGGGGCAAGAAAAGGAAAGTTTGGAAGACTGAACTGATGGCAGTGTTTAATATTTAGATATTTCTAACTTTAAAAATTGGACAGAAGACTTAGAAAAGTACTTTTTTTTTTTTTTTTTTTTTTTTGAGACAGGGTCTCCCTGTAGCCCCAGCTGTCCTGGAACTCACTATGTAGACCAGGCTGGCCTTGAACTCATAGAGAGCCATCTGCCTCTGCCTCCTGAGTGCTGGGATTAAAGGCGTGTACTACCACTCTGGGCAGAAAAGTACTTTTTATAGTACGATATCTTATAATAGGAAAAAAGAAATTATGTGTAGAAATCCTGTGGAATCATATTTGTTGCCATTAAGCTATTGTTTTAGTGTCTTATTGGTGAACTTTATTAAAAGTTATGGGAGTGCGGCTGGAGAGATGCCTTACTGTAGAATACTGGATTTGGTTCCCAGCACCCACATGGCAGCTAACAACCACCTGTAATTCCAATTCCAGGGGATCCAATTCCCTCTTCTGGCCTCTATGGCCATTGTACAACATGGGTACAGTTACATACGTGTCGACAAAACACTCATATACATAAAATAAGCATAAAAGAATCATGGGAGGCTTAATATACTATCCCCTTAAAATCTGAACATTCGCATATGATAATCTTTTTACAAATATCTTATTAAAAAGTAACTATAATTTTGTGTACAAGGAAAAATTGAGTGTTAAAAAACAAGTAATATCTTAATAGTAGTATTAAGGTGACTTGGAACAGCTAGGCCATGCTCGGAATTGTTAACCTAAGGCATTAAATATTGTAGACTGTAGAAAACGTCACAAGATGCTGTTGTATGTTTTTAATGACAATTCAATAACAACTGATTATAGAAGTTTTAGATTGAAGCTGTGTGAATTCTCTACACTTTATGACTACTCCCTACTAGACACTAGATTACAACTCAGGTTCATTTTCCATAAATACTTGTGTATTTGAATCTGTAATCATTTCTTTATATGAGAATTAATGTGGTTTCATTATACATGAAACTATCCATGGGAGAAATTCAAAGGAGGTAAATATTTGTATACTTAGATAATTATAGTCAAATTATAAAAGCTTGGAAGGTAAATCTCTAAAGTTCATTATTTCTCAGTACAATTGCTTTTCTTAATTTTTTTTAAATCACCTGGTTTCATTAGAGTCTTTTAATTCTTTACACATCTTACAATCCATTTCCCCCAAAGAATCTCCTGGTGTTTAATAAGAATATGTTGAATCTATAGATTAATTTTAGGAGAAAGGCTATCTTGAGTCCTCCAGTCCACTAATATGGCATTATTGGTTTGCTTATTAAGGTTTCCTTTAATATTTGTAGTATTCAGTAAATAGGCCTTGCACATCTTCATTACTTCATTCCTATTTATTTAGTGAATTAAAATGATATAATAAATGGCATTTAAAGGTTACAAGTTCCGGGGCTGGAGAGATGGCTCAGCGGTTAAGAACACTGGCAGTTCTTGCAGAAGACCCAGGTTCGAATCCCAGCACCCACATGTCAGCTAACAACTGTCTGTAACTCCAGTTCCAGGGGATCCTACAGCGTGCATACACATAAAATAAAAATAATAAATAAAATATTTTTAAAAATTTAAAAAAAGGTTACAAGTTCCAAAGATTATTTCTATTATGTAGACATAAAAATCTTTAAAAATATTAACACTGTATTTTGCAAACCTGTTAACCTCATTCAGTGGTTCTAGTAACTTTTAGTTTGTCTGTTGGCTTTTGAGACAGGCTCTTGCTGTGTAGCCCAGGCTGCCCTGGAACTCATGATCTTCCTGCCTGAGCTTCTGAGTACAGGCTTACAAGGTTGCTTCATTTCCCCACATTTTCTAGTAGCCTTTGTTAGTATTTATGGATTCGTAGCACTTAATGTTTTCTTGGTACACAATCATATCCTTTGAAAATGTGCTTTTGCTTTTTCTGTTTTTTTTTTTTTTTTTTTTTTTTTTTTTTTTTTTTACTAGATGAGATGGCCAGGAAATAGTAAATGAATTTCTTTTCCTGAAACAAGCTTCACTGTTCTGTCACTTACTTTTCCCTTTACATATGGATGGATTATGTCCATTAACAGTTAATAATTGCTTCTATGTTCATCAAGAAAATTGGTCTATATCATTTTTCCTTCTGTGTTATAAATTTCATTGCAATTTTGGCTTCACTAAATAAGCTGAATTGTTCTTTTGCATTTATTTTAGGGGAACATTTGTATAAAGCTTATATTTTTGTTTTTAGATGTATAAGAGAGATCAGTGTACCTAGGCCTATAGTTTTTTTTTTTTTTTTCCTTTGAAGGGCTTTACGAGATATATGGCCATTCAGAAATTCTAGTTCCTCTTGAACCATTTTTATTAACAAGTGCTTTAAAGGTATTTGTCCATTTCATCCAAATTACTGAATTCATTAAAATAATGAATTTTAATGAAATAATGAAATGTTTTTGTACATCCTATTCCCCCTCCCCAATTTGTTTTTCTGTGACAGGGTCTCTTTGTAGCCCCACTGCCCTGCAACTTGCTATGTAGGCTAGGCTGTCCTGTGTCTCACAGGAATCCACCTGCCTCTGCCTCCCAAGTTCGGGGATTAAAGGCATGTGCCACTCTGCCTGGCCAGGGAACATTCTATTTCTTCATTTTATTTTTTTTAAAAAGATCTGTATTGGTATTTCCTATTCTTTTTATTGTTATTTTGATTTGCTCTTCTGTACTTTCTAAGTCTCTCTTAGTATTTAAAGAATATTTTCAGCCAAATAGTACTCAGATGTTTATTTTTATCTTTATATTTTATTGATCTCTACTCTTTTGTTTCTTTTTTCTTCTTACTTGTTTTGTGCATTGTTTTTTCCTTTTTATATACTTAAGTTGAAATCTTTATTTCCATACCTTTCATTCCTGATGCAGTCATTTAAAGTTATATATTTTTATCTTAGCAATTTGTCCCATTTTTGATTGTTTCTATCCATACCGAGAGATTGCTAAAATACCCCACTGCAACTATGAGTTCCTCCCTCCCTTGGCTCCTCCCTCCTTCCCTCCCTCCCTCTCTCCCTCCCTCCCTCCTTCCCTCCCCCCACTTCCAAAACTCTTAGAAACTATCATAAGATTGGTTATTGGAGTGCATGCAGTTGGCACACACAATTGGCTATTACAGTTTGTAAAACGGAAAGAGGAACTGAATAAACATTTGTGGTGAAATTTGAAATCTGGGAACAACTGCAGAAGATATTATGGAGAACACAGCACAAGATTCGACAGGGTAGATTTTGAAGAGACGACTCCTGAAGTGAGTTGTTTTGACATTGAGAGAATCCAAAAGTCAGGAATTTAGGAACTTACTTGATCCAAGAAAAGAGGGCTCAATTTTTTATGTTCTATAAAACCATAAATGAATAATAGTTTTGGAAATGCCCCAAATTTCAGAACTGAGAGGTGATGGATTAATCTCTTGTCTTCTGTTGAATATGTAGGGTGATGTCAGGTAGGTAAATTCTGAAATAATGAAGTTTTTAATCTGCTGCAAAACAAATGATGTTCTAGTTAAAGAGTTATGAACATTTTAACAATGTAGAATATAATGGATATGGCATTAAAAATATAATAAGCACTGTATTCTTGTTGAAAATGGAAGTAGTGATTAGTTTTTGGATCATACACAGACATATGTATGAGATGCCATTTGATTTGGATCTTAAATATGAAGGATTGCATAAGAAAAAGGATGAAAGAGTCTCTGCAGGACTTGTAAGCATGACATTTTCCTGCTTACTCAAGTGTTCTTTTATTTTGGAACCCATACATTTTTGGGTGGAGGACAGCAAAACTGATGTTTATGTTTAGATGTTTTTGAAGTGTTAATGTTTGCTGCACAATTTTGTGTTACTTTCCCAGCATCATCTTAGAAACTTACTGTGAGATAAAACAAGGTTAATTTATAAGTGAAACAGGACAAAGAGATTTCCTACATACTGGAATTATTGCTAGTCTTAGAGCTAATATTTTCAGCTGTATGTGACATTCACTACATCTCCTGAGACCTAGACTCAAGGATTTATACCAGTGGGTAGTACTAGGCTTGTAGATCATAGATTTAGATGTCTTATCGTCCTTGCACTGTTTTTGTCTTGTATGTTAGGACTGGGGTGTTGCAAAGGGAGAGAGAATTTATTAAGGGGTTAATGTCATTGGTCTTAGAGGCTGAGAATTACTGGATGAGAAGTTCCTTCATTCCCTGAGTGGCAGCAAAGAGAAGCACAGGCACGTTCAACTACAGTGGGGAGATGCTGGTATGACATAAGAATTCTCTGCAACTGTGAGGCTTATAACTAAAATTTGTCTTGAAGTAGAAAGGGTTTGTGTTTTCAAAGGTTTTTGAGGGCGGAGCATTAAAATTACACTCTTGGTCCAAGCAAAGTGATAGGTATTAAACCTTGTAGAAGGCCGCTTCCTTAGCTTAGTTTTTCCTGAAGCTGAAGTTACAAGTTCTTACTTGACAAAAGTCTTCACTTGTTGTTCAGATACTCTGGTTTTGACTGTGACTATTTAGTACATGAAATGTCTATTCCTGGTGTAATTAGTTAGCAACACAGCTGTTGAATCTCCTTTATCTTGAAGATGAAATCTGATCTTCTTTCCCAATTTTCAGTTCTGGTTAGGTCTTGGAGTCATTGAATTTTGTTAGATTAGTTTAGATATTCAATTTCTGACTGCTCTGATACTATAAGCACAGGGTGTAGAAAACTCTTTACTCCCAGCAGAATATATGGGCTTGCTGCCATATATTATTTATTCAGAATGTATCTAAGAGCGGAATAAACCATAGTCAAGACTTCTTTGATAGGGCGTTATCCTTTGTGAACAGCTTTACAAGGAAAAGTACTAATCAGCTGTGAAAATTATTTTCTAGCCTATCAGAAAAGAATACATTTGCAGCAGAGGACTAATTTTTCAGTTTGTTTTTAGTCAACATTCGTGTTAACCAAGAATCCAGGGGCTGGCTGTAGGCTGATCCATAGCAGATGCTTTCCTTTCTGTTTCCAGCTCAGCACCTTTAAGCTTTGCCTTGGCAGTGGTGTCCGTGGTTGGGGCAAGCAACTAGAGGCCAGTCCTGGCCTAGATGTGTCACCCTTGTCTTAATGACTTTCCAGCACACACAAATAAGAAATGTGGTCGTGCACTGTAGAGGCGGTTCAGCATTGGCTGAGCAAGAAGAGCACTGGTTGCTCTTGCAAAGGACTTGGGTTTGGGTCCTACCACCCACCCACATAGCAACTAACAACCCTCCATAGCTCCAGTTCAGGAGAGCCAATGCCCTCTTCTGGCCTCTGTGGGCATTTCATGACACATAAAGTAAATAAATAAATAAAAAAAAAAAGAAAAGCTATAGGAAAAAAAAAATAAAGAAATGTGTTCTGTGATATATCCGCTGGCATGGAGGTTCCAGGAAAGAGTAGCTTTAAATGTTTTGTTTAGTGCTTTATCTCTAGTGCCTAGAGCCCAATGCACAGTATTCATGCAAAGTATTTTTATGAATAAGGAAATAAGTAAATAAATGGAACAACATTAATAGAGGCAACATAATATTAATATTCAGTGAAAGAAAATTCAGTTTTAAAAGTAAGCATAAATGCTTTTAATCCCAGATTTGGGAGGCACGGGGCAGGTGGACCTCTGTGAGATCAAGGCCAGCTTGATCACATTCCAGACCAGTGGGGCTATAAGGAGACAATGTCTCAAACCAAAAAATTTTTTAAAAAAGTAAGCTAATTGTTTTCTATATTTTAATTTATAAAGAGATATAAAGAGATGATATTTGGCCATTGACCCAAATTTCTTCCCATTTTGAAATTTCTTTGGGTACTTTTAAACAGTGCATATGACAGACAAATCAGCAAATATTTGGCAAAGACTGATTAGCTAATTTAAAGGTGTGGTTTTGATTTTGTTTGTGATACTCTGAAATTAGATATCTATCTTTCCTAAAATTTCAGTTCCCTGTTACATTGTACAGTAGCAATATTTAAATGATTTACACTTTTATTTGCTTCATGACAGTATTCTTAAGAGCTTCCTGATTTATTTGGGGTGGTGTAATATTGTTAGCAGCAATTCTAGCCCCATTTTCTTCTGTTGTTTGAGTTGCCTTTCTACTATAACATGAAACAATTTCAAAATACTTAAATGTCAGAAAAAGCAAACAGTATTAAAACTATGTGGATGCTTAAAGTGGTCCTTAGTTTCTAAAAACAGAATGGCTATACCTTTTAGGTTACTGTCTGCTGTGCCTGTGAGTGAAGAGAATCTTCAGTATGGGTAGGAATATCGAGTGGGCGAAGCCATGACTATAAAGGTTGAAAAGGTGACGGCACATTTATTTGGTTACCCAGACCTTAGAAGGGGAGGGTAGGTGGAGTCAGATGTAAAGGCAGGGAAGGGAATTTTGGAAAAACAAGGTTAGACAAGCTATGGTCTTCTTTTCCATGACCTTGTTTATTTTGACTGTTAGCTTGTCCAAATTTAAGACTGGGTCTGATTGATCTTGACTTTGTGTAAGGGCAAGGAAAGGATGGGTGGGTGTACACATAGTCTCAGAATAGACAGTGGACAATAGATAGAAAGAGCATTGGGAGTCATGGATGGAAAGAATGAGAAGTCGTCACTGGGCTTCTACCCGAGATTTGTTTTTTCTCCTTTGGTTTTTGGAGACAGAGTTTCAATATATAGTCATGGCTGGCCTGGAACACACGGTATTGACCAGACTGGGTACAAACCTGTCATTCTTCCTCAGTTTCCCAACACTTGGGTGACAAGATTGTGCTGCAATGCCTGGATTTCCATGTAAGTTTTTTGAGAGATTTATTTTGGTAGAGGCCTTGGGAGTTTAAACCAGATTCTGGAGTATTGGTTGTATTTTCTTATAGTCTGCTTCCAAAGGATAAGACTTGTGATATGGTTGCTATTCAGGCATGAAGCGTGCTTAATATGGAGTCTGGAATACTATGTACTCATTGTGCTGGCCTTTTGGATGAGTCATTTTTATATGTAACAGATATAATTCCATTTTTTATTTTCAGTGGTTTTTTTTTTTTTTTTTTTTTTTTTTTTTTGACTGTGGAACATATGCTAGTAACAAATACTTGTGAATTTTTATCATTTTGTCTTAAGTTTTGACTTGAGTAGGACAAGACAATTTACCTAGCTGCAAAATTTGAATAAAA
>NW_008336391.1:273666-278007 GCF_000622305.1 Nannospalax galili
GTCCTGGAACTCACTATGTGGACCAGGCTGGCCTTGAACTCACAGAGATCCGCCTGCCTCTGACTCCCAAGTGCTGGCATTTTCAGTGTTTTAAGATTGATGAGCTATCCATGGTATTGAATTTTATACACCACTCGGTACTTACAAAGGTTGGTGTCTCACGTTTACCTGCTGTCTTTATATAGAAATGGTGATCTCAGATTTTGGCCTTTTCCCCTTTCTCTCTTGAAATCTTTGTTTTCTGTTCCTGTTTTGAGGAACTCTTTTCAACTGATTTCTATGTGAAATTTCTCTGTGCTGTCTCTGAAATTTATATTTAACAGTTGATATAAAGGATAATTTCCTCAAATTTGTGGGAGACAGAGTATAAGGAAGGAGCTGCCAGCTGTCTGCTTCTCCCTTTCACATCAATGAGTAGTGAGGTGTTGTGTATGTTCTGTTTGCACATTACTTACTGGCTGTCTAGATGTATTTATTGCTCTATTATTCCCCTGATTATCTCAGTTTTTCTAATTGGTCTTATTCAAAGTAATAATGGCATTAATGAAAGTGCTAACCATTGTGACTTAATCCAAAGATAAGGGAAAGCAGTATTCTTATTTCATTAATGGACTATAATGTATAAACTCTCTGAAATAATTCTGAAATAATTTAAGGGATAATTTTTAGTATAACATATTTGTTTAGATCCTAGTTAATTAAAAATATATGAGGGGCTGAAGAGATGGCTCAGTAGTTAAGAGAACTGGGTTTGATTCCCAGCACCCACATGGCAGCTAACTGCCATTTGTAGCTCCAGTTCCAGCAGGAGTCTGACACCCTCTTCTTGGGCGTTGCATGACCCAACACGGGTGCACTTACACACATGCACGCAACATACGCATATACGTAAAAGTAATAAATAAAGTATTTTTTAAAATATATGAGGTGTTTTATTTTTATATTGTTACCAACTTGGTCAGAAGTTCAATGATATTGATCATTAGAAAGTGAAAGATTAAACAGTGATTTACAAACAGCATTTAAATTACTTAATGATTAAACTATAAAGCTTATACTGCCTGCTAGTTAGAAGTTTCAGTTTGAAACGTCAAGCAAGTTTTACTTCATTTATTAATTTGACACTTTTCTGGGAACATATAAAACCTATCCTTACACTTAGGACTTTATGAAAAATTCTTTGTTGTCTAGTCCTCATGCGGTATCAAGGCTTTAGTGGATTAGATGATAGCCACCCATGTTGGACAGGGCAGTCTGCTTTCCTCAACTGCTGATTCCCATGCTAATTATATCCAGAAACATCCTCACAATCATACCCAAAATAAGATGTCATTGACTATCTGGATACCCTTTGACCCAATTAGATGGACATAAATGCCCCGACCCACGGAGCAACAGCGTGGAGCACCGAGACTGAACCTGGAGGAATGAATAGACAGGGGGCACGAAGAAATGGAGACAAGACAGTATTCTGATCAAGTCTCATTTATTAGGCAATCACAGTGTTAATATAGTAAAGCGGAGGGTGGGGGAAGGTAAAGGGTGGAGAGAAGGCAGGGGGAGTGGAAGGGAAGGCTGCAAGGCCCTGCTGGGGAATTTCAACTACAGTCATGAGCCCTGAGCCCTGGTCAAGATAAGGAAGTAAAATGTAGTAAATCAGGGCAAGAAAAAATGTTTTTACAAGGCCACCTGGTTGTATCAAACTGGGGCAGGGGTACACTTAAGACTTGGCCTCCAACATCTCCTCCTTTCTACTTTAATAAAGGTAATCCAGACTCCTCCTGTGAGAGGCTATAGTTCTCACAGTTTTGTTCTTGGTACTTTTGGGGAGGCGAGGCAGAGTAGTGAGGGGCCCTTGGGTCCCTGCCCAGGTGACTGCGCCTGTCTTAGGTTGGAAGGGATCTCCCCCAAATCATATACCCGTCATGGGATGAGGCTGCAGCTTTGGCGGCCCTCCTGTCTTAGGTGTTTTAGTGAGGGGGCCACTTCTCTTACCCGTCTCTGGCTGCCAGTCAAGCTCGGCAGGCAAAGATGAATGTACCAACCTCATGCTAGTCTGGTTTTTGATGGAAGTGAGAGGGAGTGGGGCCTAAGAAGGCCATTTATAAGTCTATAGTTGTTGCTGGGGGAGATCTCAGTGATCTATTGTAAGCTGGACCGTCAGGATCTGTCATTTCTAAACGTTGGTAATGAATTTGTATTGGCTTAGAGAGTAGTGAATCAATTTGTTGTTTAATAAGCCTAGTAAGCCTATTAAAGGCCCAAGGTCCAAAAGAAATTAAAAGTAATAATCCTATTAAGGGGCCAATTATGGCTGGTAAGAGAGAAGTGAGCCAAGAAGAGCCCGAGAACCAGCTTTCATACCAGGGTGTTTGTGAATCTCTTTCCTTTTTTCTTTTGTCTAGACTTTCTCTTAAAATTTTCATACTATCCCTTACTGCCCCTGTTTTGTCTATATAAAAGCAGCATTCTTCTTTTAGTGCTGCACATAAACCTCCCCTTTAATAAAGGTAATCCAGCCTCCTCCCATGAGAGGCTATAGTTCTCACAGTTTTTGCTCTTGGTACTTTTGGGGAGGCGAGGCAGAAGTGAGGGGCCCTTGGGTCCCTGCCCGGGTGACTGCGCCTGTCTTAGGTCAGAAGGGATCTCCCCCAAATCATACACCCGCGTTGGGATGAGGTAGCAGCTTTGGCGGCCCCCCTGTCTTAGGTGTTTTAGTGAGGGGGCCACTTCTCTTACCCGTCTCTGGCTGCCAGTCAAGCTCGGCGGGCAAAGATGAATGTACCAACCTCATGCTAGTCTGGTTTTTGATGGAAGTGAGAGGGAGTGGGGCCTAAGAAGGCCGTTTATAAGTCTATAGTTGTTGCTGGGGGAGATCTAAGTGATCTATCATAAGCTGGACCATCAGGATCTGTCATTTCTAAACGTTGGTAATGAATTTGTATTGGCTTAGAGAGTAGTGAATCAATTTGTTGTTTAATAAGTCTAGTAAGCCTATTAAAGGCCCAAGGTCCAAAAGAAATTAAAAGTAATAATCCTATTAAGGGGCCAATTATGGCTGGTAAGAGAGAAGTGAGCCAAGAAGAGCCCGAGAACCAGCTTTCATACCAGGGTGTTTGTGAGTTTTAGCATTTGACGAGTGATTATCTCATTGGGGCTGCACATCAGAAGTTTTATCTGAGATAGAATATCACGACCCCACAGGTTAAGGGGCAGCCCTGGTATGATGTAAGGCTTAACTTGGCCTGTATTTCCTTCCTCATCCTTCCAAGTAAGGATCTTAGAACTCTTCTTAGGGTGGGAGGCCTGGCCTATTCTTTTTAGATGAGTCATGGAAACCGTGCATGGCCACTCCTTAGGCCAGTGTTGCTCAGAGATAATTGTAGCATCGGCCCCAGTATCAATGAGTCCCCTAAAGGGCTTATCATCTAGCCACAGGGTGAGCATATGCCTATCTTCAGTAACTTGTGCCCAATATATCTCTGAAGGCCCGGGAGGCCCAGAGGGGGCGGGGAATACTAGAGTGGGCATCTGTATTGGCAGGGAGTAGTAGGAGGTATGCAATCCAGTCCCCCTGATTAATTTTTATGGGCCCAAGAGTGGAAAGGGCTAAAAGTGCAAGTTGTCCAATGAAGCTATTATTTATTATTCCTGGGGCTATTTGGAGACCTTCCAAGAGCATGCCTCCTCTGCCTATTACATATCCTGTCAATTCAGGTGGAAATGGCCCAAAAATATCTGTGGATATGAGTTGAAACCCTAGTTCTGGAATTAATATTGTAGGGGTGGAGGCACAGAGGTCCAACCCGGTACTCCCAGGGATAGCTCTGAGGAGGGAGCTAAATTCTTGATCTGTGCTGCTGGGGTGAACCTGATAGCCCCAGGGTTCCATCCCTTTGATGGGGCCAGGGCTGGCCCCATGAGAAGTTTCCCTGCCTAGGGGCTAGGGTTTTTCCTTCATTATCAGTTTTAGAGCGGCATTCATTGGCCCAATGGCACCCCTTTTTGCACCTAGGGCAAATGGTCTTGGCAAGCCGCGTGGGGCTTTGGACCCAGCAGGGCATTCTTTAGAAAAGTGACCAGGTTGTTTGCAATTGAAGCAAGTTTTATCCCTAGTAAAATTTTGGAAGGCAGCTCCTATCGCGAGGCCCATTGCATGGGCTGTCCCAATTCCTGAACATAGTTTAATGTAGTCAGAAAGAGGGCCCTGCCTGTGGGGCCTGATGGCTTCTTAGCATGTTGAATTAGCATTTTCATAGGCCAAGTGTTTAACAAAGGCACTGTCTTCAGATTCCCCGACTAATCTTTTGGCCGCGCTGGTGAGGCGGCTGATAAAGTCAG
>NW_008336391.1:278244-278779 GCF_000622305.1 Nannospalax galili
TTCCCTACAGTTTTCCACAAAGTCTGTGTGCCATAAAACATAATCCCCTCCTGACAAGGTGGCCCGCGCCAGGGAAAGCCAATCGTTGGGCGTGAGCCAGTTTTCACTTATATTTTCAAGGAGGGCTAGTATGTATGGGGCGGTAGGCCCGTAGCTTGTCACGGCTGATTTCAGCTCTTTTAATTCCTTAAGTCTCAATGGGCTGTGTTTATTTCGGGCGCCGGGGGTCTTAACTTCCTCATCACTATCTGACCCACTTCCCTCAGAGCTAGAACATTCATCACAGGGCCCTGGGCTCTCAGATGGCTCGATTTCAGTTTCCTCAGAGAGTCCAGTTTCGTTTTTGTTGTGGCTCTGGGTAACAGGAAAGGTTAGAATAGGAGCCTTGAGCCTTTTATGCTTTTGTTTTTTAGTTTTTAATTTGTCTCTCTCTCTAGGAGAAATGGTCAGGGTAAGTAGCTTGGCGTCAAGAGCCTGTATTTCCTTGACTAGTTGCAGATGTTCCCTCTTTTGTTTAAGAATATTACGAAGAGAG